>NW_027494839.1:232500-283274 GCF_021521415.1 Bidens hawaiensis
ACTAAGTCTTAAATTTATAAAACCAAAAAATCCTAACTAAACTTTACACAAACGACAAGTGTATCAATCGCGTAACAGCACGGTCTAATGGAAGTCTGAATTTTGAACAGAAAGACACGTGAGAACGGCTCAGATAATTAACCCTAATCTAATTCATGCCTATATAATATATTTCTTTATGTTGCCGGGGATGGAATAGCAGTCAAAGGAATGTGTTCCCTCATGGGATGACGAGTTTAGGGGTGAGTTTGGTGATAAGTTGGTTGATTTTATTGTGATGTGCTGGAGTTTGAAGCAAGTGTGGGGATGCCAATTGCTTCATGATTTGACGTGACGATATCATATTGTTGAGCAACTTCAAATCACCAAGTGGGTCAAACTTTTCTTCATCCATCACTGTATCTTCAAATTCGATAATCAGCTCACTAAGTTATGATTGACTCGTTAAACCAAGCCGAATTCCATCTAAAGCTTGTTGGGTCGGTAATGGGGCATTTGGTTTTGTATCATGGATGATGCGTAACCAATACAAAATTACCTCATTTGGATCTGGTATTGCTCAATTAATTCACCAGATGAGTTTCATTACCCAGAAGATTCCCTCTTAAACCTTTCTTAATTTTATTTTTGTTATTTATTAGTGCATTTAAAACAACAGTTCCCTATCCCCACACTAAAATTTCACATTGTCCTTAATGTGAGACAGGGAAAAGACAAAAATTAAAGAAAGAAAGAAAAATGGAACAAAATCCCCTGGTAAATAGCAGTAAACGTGTGTCCTAAGTCATGTTTTGTGCCCTCCAATTCAAACGTAAGCCTCAAACTCAAATTCTATCTACCAAGCTGTCAATATCAAACGGACGCGGATCCTCTAAAACAAGTGGCATCCCCACAATAATCATCTTATAAACCGACATCAACCAACCATTAAACAAACTGCAAACAAAAAAAAATAAGAAACCGGAGTAGCGGAGAAACAAATCTAAAAGTAAAACAATTTAAAATGAAACATATTACCGGGTTTCTTCCCGGGAAGCGCTAAGTTTATATACGAGTCTTCAGCTGGACTTACTCCCTAAGCCTTAAACAAGTGGCTTTTCCTTTATCCGCTTCCCATCAATGCTCCTTAACACTCTCCGTTTACAATTAGTAGGGAAGAAACCAACTACAAAACTCATGTGGTCCTGAAAATCTAAATTCGGCTCAAACCACCAATTCTTGAATTCCCCCGAAAATGATTCAATGAAGTGAGGTGGGGAATTCAAACTCATCATCAAACCATGATCCTTGAGCCCAGATATCCTCATTCTATTTCTTTTAGCCAAAAGTTTAAAACTCGACATACTCCGAATGGAGATTTAGTACGGTTCATGTTTTGGTTTCTCATAATCAAGGTATTCTGTCAAAAGAACTGAGTCAAATACTACCTCATGGCTCTTTTCACAAGGCTCCTTCTTGATCCGCACACTTGTAATGTCATACAATAGATCTTCGAGCAACTTCAAATCACCAAGTGGGTCAAACTCTCCTTCATCCATCACTGTAAGAACCACCAATTCATCACCAAACTCACCCCTAAACTCGTCTTCCCATGAGGGAACATATTCATCTGACTGCATATCTATCCCCGCATCTTCAAATTCAATAATCGGCTCACTAAGTTGTGATTGACTCGTTAAACCAAGCCGAATTCCATCTAAAGCTTGTCGGGTCGGAAATGGGGCATTTGGATTTGTATCGTGGATGATGCGTAACCAATCAAACATTACGTCATCCGGATCTGGTATTTTCTCAATGAACTCACCGAGTGAGTTTTCATAACCCAGAAGATTACCCTTTAAATCAAACATCAAACGTAACCGGGGTTTCACTCGATTTCTCTCTTTGCAATCCAGAATCCTCTTTATCTCCATTTGCCAAATGGTGTAACATTTTTGTTATTTGATTCTATCCCCGTAAGTCTCCATTACTGAACACTTGAATAGAAGCGGATCACGGGCACCAGATAGTGGTAGACATAAAATAATTAAAATTAAACTAAAACTAGACAATTAATAATAAGATAAGATAAAAACTAAACTAACTATATTAATCTAGATATATACAAAAATACAAAAGGCAAGTCCCCAAACTTGGGTCGTTCTCTAACCGCCTCAAACTGTGTCCCCGACAACGGCGCTAAAAACTTGATGTGCGAAAAACTATATATAAATATTAATAACTAATTCTTGCAATTCAACACTAATTCTTAAAATTATAAAACCAAACAATCCTAACTAAATTGTTAGAGCATTAACGTCTAATGGTTGGTCGTGTGGGCTTTATATGTCATATTTGTATTTCAAGGGGCTAAAAATGTCATTAGTTGATCTTTGTTTAGAGGCATATAAGTCTTAAGGACGTATAAGACTTATACGGAGCGTATAAGACTTATACGTTGCATTACACTTATACGGTTCATAGAATCTTGTATAAATAGGTGCTTTCAATACAGTAGACTTAATTCCTTTATGATATAATTCCGCAATATCATTTAGTATAGTAAATACATATTATCGATCCGTATCATATCATTTATACACATACATGATGCTATTCATGATTCGGAGCATGATCTTTCAAGTGGTATCAGAGCAATTAGGCTCGTATTTGCTACTGAATTGAACACATTCATTGGTTTAAAGATGAAGATTTGAAGATTTTCTAGTCAAAGTCACAGCCGAACACAATTTCTTCAATTATTCACTTGTTTATGGATCAATTATCAGTTGCTTCGGTGAATATGCTCGTTATTACATATTAATCATTTTTGCACAAGTGGTTTGGTCAAATTTAAGATGAAATTCAAGTTTCAAATCACGTATGATGAACAGATTTGTTCAGCGTATATGTTTTGATTGCTCCCTATAAGTTGGATTTGACCGTATAAGTATTGGCTTCCGTATATGTTGAGTGTTATACGTATAACTGGTTACACGTTGAGGAGGAATACAAGTTATTATTACACGCCCGTATAAGTTAAATTGACTTACACGTCCGTATAAGTTGAATTGACTTAAACACCGTATAATTGGACAAGACTTATATGCCAGGTATTACTTATACGCTGATTTATGCTGTTCTATTGATTTTCGTGCAAAGATGTTAGATTTGAATTCTTTTGTGACACACTCGTCACCGATACTTCAGAATATCAATTTGGAAAACGAGTTGGGAACTTCTACTAAGCCCCCGAAGATTTTAAGGATAAAATATTATCCAAGTTGGGCTGATAAGTTCGAGACTTATGTTCAAGCTATGAATTATGAAGCATGGGAAGCTGTTGAGGTGGAATATATCATTCCATAAAATGAAAATGGTACTAGTCACCGACTATCTGAAATTCCTGAGGCTGACAAAGCAAGATTTCTTCATGAGAAGAAGATGATGAATATATTTCAACAAGCAATCAAGTATGAATTGTTCAATTGTTACAACATAATGGATCATGCCACTCAATTTGGGAAGCAGTGATGAATAAAGACAGAGGAAATCCTGACATGAGAAAATCTAAGATGGTTTTGTTAAAGAAAGAGTTTGACATTTTTACAATGGTCAAAGATGAATCGATGCTTCAGTTGATTGAGATATATTGTCATCTTATGAATGAGATGAAAAGATTGGGAATTGATAAGGAAGAGTATGAATACATTGTTAAGCTTGCTGATTCTTTATCCTATGATTGGGAAACTTTCATTATGATTCAATAATCAAACCTGATCAATTATGCAAGATTGACTCTAACAAGATTCATTGAAAAGTTAGAAGCACATGAACTTAAGATTCTCAAGAAATAGAAGATGAAGAGCACTTTAGTTACTCAAGACATTGGGTTATACTTTAATTCATCACAATCGATGATTGCTCCTAGTCCGAAGATTCAAACTGCTTTTGTCATTAATATTAGTTTTGGTGGGAGTTCTCAATCGAGTCAACCTCCCAACTTACCTCATTACACAAGCTCCTACACTGGAACTAATTCCACAACCTCTAATGCACCTAATCAATCCCCAAAGCCCGCTAGACCACCATCTGATGTTGTTCAATGTAACATTGCTGTTAATATAAAAAAAAACAATGGAGTGACAGTTAAAACGTTCAAGAACATATGGCTTTCTTAGGATCTGTCCTTGAGTCATATGAGTGTTCGATAGCTTCGCGTATTGGTAACTACAACATGACAAAAGAAGATTATGATCATATTGATCCTGAGGAAATGGAGATGCTAGATATTCATTCGTGTATGGAAAGTGTTGTGAGAAGGGTACAAAGATTTAGAGAGATTACCAGTAAGAACTAACTTGATGGGACAACTTCAAACCTCGGATTTGGCAGCAGTAGTGTTTTCATCCTCTTCGTCCTCTTCCTTAGTATTTGCTTCAACAGGCTTTTCCTCCTCCTCTTCCTCATCAATAATGGCTTTCCCTTTATCAAGTCTTCTTTTCTTATCATTTTCAGTTTCTGAGGGAAAATCATAAATATCTTTGTCCAACTGATTCATCTCATTATCATGCTCTACCCTCTTGGAGCTTAATTGATCTGTTTCTGGTTCAGTGTGTACCAGCTCCTCAGTAGCAGCACCTTCATCTATCATAGCCTTAGTCTGCACATCAGTTGCAGTAAAAACACAGTCAACACATCAGTTTGAACGTCAGTGGCAACATCAGTGGTAGCCACATTGTCATCAGTGTTCATCTTTTCAACTCCATCCCCTGTATCCTTCTCTCTCCTCAACTCATCATCATATCTAGCTAGAACATTCAGCACTTCATCATTGACATCATAATTCTGTTCTTCTCCCTCGGATTCACCAGCTTTATATTCATCCTCCAATATAAATCTTGGACCACTGTCCTCATCATCACTTTCGTCATAAGCATTTAATATACAAGTTAAACCATCATCAGTCACATTCTCCACATTCACCTCCTTCTCAGCTCCAGTTGCCACATCATTTGAAACATTCTCCCCCTGTTTTGGGGTAGCTGAGGTCTTCTCAACCTCCTGCTCCAGGGTTTGAATTTTAGATTTTGATAGGGCCAACTGAGCTTTCGACTCCTCATTCTCCTTTCTCAATTCAGCATTTTCTCCTTTTAGATCAATGTTTTGGCAGATAAGGTTGAAGTTTCTTTGTAATAGGAAGGCATTTGAGGGAGGGTTATTTGATGGTGATTCGAATGGTGGGGTTATAGGTTGAGCTTGTGACTGGTTAGGATCAGGGACAGTGCTTGGGGATCTGCTTGGTTGGAATGTAAATGTATGTAGATGTGAGGGTAGGGTTTATGGGATATAAGGTTCATGGGTAGGCTGAGATGTGGATTGAGGTGGGGTTTGGGTTGTGGTTGGAGGTGGGGTTTGGGTTGTGGTTTGTGGTGGGGTTTGGGTTAAGGTGGGTGGGGATTGGGTTGTTTGGTCATTTGGTGGTGGAAAGGAAGGTGGTGTTTGTGGTGGGGTTTGATAGGTCTGATCAATTGGTGATGGTGGGTAAGGTTGTGTTTGTGGTGGAGTGCCAAATGGTGTGGAAGGTGGTGTTGTTATGATTTGGGACTCCCCTGAGGTTGTACTGTATTATCAAAATTTGTATCACCCCCTTTTGCATTAGCAGCATCATCATTATCATCCTCATCATTATCATCATCTGAATCATCATCCCCATCATCTCTTTCGTCATCCTCACTCTCCTCATCCTGTTCTTCCTCAGACAATATCTCATGCAAATGAGGAATTTCAATGTCATCAACCATCAGCCATGGTAAATCTTCATACACTTCATTATGATTGAATTTGCTTGTACTACTTAGAGTTGCAATCCTTTTATATGTATCTGGATCTTGTAACACATGAGTGACTCTAGTAACAGGCAATCCTTCCAACTATTGATTGAAGATTATTTGTAAGAACCTGGGATAGGCTAAGAATTTATCTTTGTTTCCCTTCTTTAAGTTGCTCACAAGTCCTTCGAAGATTAATCTTGAAAAATTGAATGGATATCTAAATAGAATAGCAACTGTGGCGTTTGCCAGATCCCGACTCATAAGAGTCCATGAGCCTTTTCGAGGGGAAAAACCCTGAATGATGTGGTGTATTAAGTATCTGTATATGTTGGGGAACATTCCCTTTTGGAATTGTCCGTCATGTACCGTCCCCTGATAACACATCATCTGCCCGAATATCTTTAATAGTTGAGCAGTTTTTAAGTGAATCGAATTTGGATTACCATCATTCAACTGCAAACATCGTCTAATAAGCCCTTCGTTTATTCGAATCTCTTGATTTCTACAATGGCTTCAATCCGCCGACCGTTGATATCATCAAAAAGTCTTGCTAATTGCCAGAAATCAAGTGAATGATTTCTGTATTTTACCGGGCACTCTGTCAAGGCGAAATTTATGTTTGACCGTTGAAGCCATCTTATTATCACAGCTACTTCTTCATTATCTGGAGTAAGTTGCAACAAGGCACACATGTTGTGCTTGTGCTCAAAGATATATCTCGGTTGGTCATCATCCGCCATATCTGAAAACATAAACAAACACATTCTTTAAGTAATTTTAAGTTATAATTTTGAAGAAGAATGAAAGAAATATCATTAAGAACCTGAGCTTCGACAAGTTTAGTACCTACACACAAAACAAAGGTTTAGTAATCATGAATAATCAGAGCCCATTATCACATAACCGTGGTCGGAAAACATTTAATTAAAGCTTACCGAGTCGGATTGAAAGAGCTGATAAATTGGGGTTAGGATTATGATGAATGCGATAAGTCGCTTTAGGTTTTATGAGAGCAATCAGTTGAAGGAGAGAGAGAGAGAGAGAGGGAAAATAATGTTGAAAAACTTCTCTCACTCCCTCTTATATATCTTTTGAAAGTGGGTTTTAAATGTTTTTTGTCGTTTAGTGAGTTAATACCTGTCATACAGTAACCTTATCTATTAAAAACTTTAAAAACACCTAACTTTTAGAGTTCGTTTAGCAAACCTTGCTCGGAAAAGTCAATTTTGCAAAGTATGCTCGGTATATTCCACTTTCATAAAGCTTGATCGTTTTGATGTATTAGAAATGAGTACAACTAAAATGAAGGAAGCTTAATCGAAATACAAGATTGCTCGAGAAATAAATCACAAGACTAATAACCAAGTATAAATCAACAAGTAGGTAACCTTGCTAGGAATCAGTTAAGAATCCCAAAGAAATATCTTTAACACATTCCTAAATATTAACCTTGCTCGCACTACATAACACAACTTATCACAAACCTTACCCGAAAATGTAAAAAGTTAGCAAATAATCATACAGGTAGACTATAACACATAGTGTGCTCGAGACTTTGTTCAATAAGAAAAGTGTGCTAGAGTTGAGTTCTAGACACAAAGTGTGCTTGAAACATTTTTCAATTAGCAAAGTGTGCTAGAGTTTAAAGTAAACAAACTCAAAGTCACAAAGCTTGCTAGAATAAAAGCATGCTAGAATTATCATATACAGTTGTATTCATAAACAAATAGGTAAGTTCTGCTAGGCAATACACACTAAATAAAAGCATGCTAGAATTATCATATACAACATTTAAGATGCAAAGATTGCTAGAAATAAGAAATAAGTATGCTCGAAAAACTTGAACTTGTTAAATCTTGTTGGAAAACCTTTTCATACACAATCAGATATCAAGCCTTCTCAGAAGATTAAAATTATAGTAAACACTACCCGAAAAGTATAGAAACATCAAAGTATGATCGAAAATCTTAAAACTAGACTAAGATGTCTAAGTATGCTCGGAAAGGTTATAAAACATCAAACCTTGCCCGAAAATACATATTCAACCTTTTTATGCTGGAAAGGTTATAAAACATCAAACCTTGCCCGAAAATACATATTCAACCTTTTTATGCTCAGAAAGGTTATAAAGCATCAAACTTTTCCCAAAAATACATATTCAACCTTTTTATGCTCGGAAAGGTTATAAAACATCAAACCTTGCCCGAAAATACATATTCAACCTTTTGAAGGAAAAATGCTACACTTTTTGACTTAAACCAATTATCAACCATATTTTTCATTAAAGATCATTGTTTAAGAGCAAATGGTGCATTTAGAGATCAAATTTCAGTCATTTTTCCTATCAAAACAGTTTCTTTCTATTTCTGAAAAGATCTCAAGAATGGGATCATATTGACTAAGTAGCTTTCTCAATACTTCTTTCTCAACATTATTATGATAATATAGACATGTTAACAGCAGGTTTAAACTTATGATATGATTAATGTTCAATTAAGATGCATAATATTTAATGGATAACACATATTGTTTTCTGATGCTCCATATCTATTCTTGTTGAGTCAAAGATTTGACCTAAAAGAAGTATAAAGGAAGATTGGAATCTTCTCAACCTCCTCAGATCGCTAAGTATAGAACCAAGCACACTTGGACATCCGAGCAGGGTTTTACTTGGCCGAGCATGATATTTTGCCTATCGGGGAGAGTTAACTTCTTGAATTCTTCTTAAGTGTTAATCCGAGCAGAGTTCATTTCATCTAGCAAAGGTGTTCTTCTAGCCGAGCACAGTTTGCTTACTAGAAGACCATTGGGTAAACCAAGCTTTTGAGGCCAAGTACTTGGAAGATCTAGCAAGGTATTCATTGATAAACAGTGGTCCGAGCATGCTTGATGGAAGTTAAAGAATTATCCTAAAGACTCATCGAGCAAGGTTCAATTCCGAGCAAGCTACAGTGTTACCAAGCACACATTGCTTTGCTAATAAGTTATTCTCATGGCAAAGAGTTGAAAGGACCTCAGAAGCACAAGTTTGCTCGTAGGACCATATCGAGCAACGTTTGCTATGGTCAAGAAGATTGAAGTCTGCTAGGTGAGTATTTTCTTAGGAAAATACTCTTAGTAAAGTCTACCCGGAGAACTGTTCCCGAACACACTTCAAGGTTACCAGGTCTAATTGTAAAGGAAAAAAATGGCACAAAGCCTACTCGGAAAAGACAAATGTTACAAAGTCTACCTGGAAGACCTGTTTTTACACTTAGAATAGTTTTAAATATGTAATTTGATTATGTACCGATCATTAGGGTTTCTAGAAGGAATGACAGCTGTTTGGAGGTGGCAGGCCTATAAATAGAATATATTAGGGCACGCCTCCTACGGACGGATTTGCCACTTTACACTTTTCAGACCTAATCGAATATTCCTGATTGAGTGTGACGGCTGTCCTAGTTTATTACTAAAAATACATTCCTTACAAGAAACCCTAATAGATAAACATTTTTATGATTCATTTATATAAATGGAAATCTTTTGAGTGATTGTTTGTGTCTGTTACATTTATTAACCTCTTTAGCAACAAATTTGTTTGTTTCGGATTCTGCCGTTAACGAACAAATATCTTACCCAAATTAGCAACCCGTCATTAACTCTCTTGTCGACACATTGATTGTGTGAGTTATGACTTGATTGTGAGTGTGAGCGATCCATACCCAGATTCAATGGGACCGACAAGTGGTATAAGAGCTTGTTACTGCTATACGGGTGAAGAAATTGTTGCTGATTGAAGATCTGAAGAAGAACAATGACGTAAGCAGAACAATGTTTCATTGAAGAGTGACGTCAGCTGATCTGTTCTTCATTTCCGTCCAGATCTACAACTTCCGGTCTTTTCTTTTCCTTATTTTGTTTAAAGATTACATCTTCATTGATAATCTTGCTCCAATCGAACCAGATACATCAGATCTGAAGATTTGATTCTCATATCTGATTATTTTTCAAAATATTATTTTTACTCTGTTTTTACACTAATTTACTGATTTTTCTTTTCAAAATACCAAATTTTTTGGTTTAGAAGAGCAAGAAGTTTCCACTAATGGGAAGGAAAACTTCACCAAATGGAAAGTATTATTTGAAGCGGCTGTGTGCTACAATGATGTAGACATGTGGAACTCTATCAAAAATGGTCCACAAGCTGCTGATGGTGCAAGTGCTACTACTGCTGTGTGAGATAGGATGAGGAAAGTGGACGACAGGGCCTTAGCCATGATTAAGCTAGGACTGTCTTGGGAAATACTTACCAAGGTTGCTCATCACACTACAGCTAAGGCTATGTATGATGCAATTCTTGAGATGTTTGAGGGGAACACTGAGCTAAAGAACATAAAGAAACAAAGGCTCAAGCAACAGCTTCAGAGATTCAAATACAAGGATGGAGAAAGATTGAAGACGATTCTTGACAAATTTTTGTCTATAGTGAATGACCTAAGAACAACTGACTATGTGATGACCTATTTTGACTTGAACACCAAGTTGCTGAACTCGATGCTGAAGGAGTGGTACACTGCCTGTAAGTTCATCCTACAATAGCACAATTTTGATCAACTGAAATTGGATGTTGTAATTTGCTTCCTTCAGGCCGCTGAGATAGAGATGATCGAGAATGAAATGATCAAAGAAGAGAAGCCTTGTTTCCAATTTGTCTACCAAAAAATCAACAACATATTCCTATCATAGAGGAACCAATCGAACATGGTGTTGATACACCTAAATCGTTTGTTGGTGGTAGCTCAAGTCATCATGGAAACCAGTCAAGGTTCATTGTTCAACATATTGATGACAATGACTCTGCCTCAAAGGCTAGTGGACATATGCCATACTCTGGTGGAAAAAATGGTCAAGCAAATGATACCCAAGCACTCTTCTCAATGTTCACTGAGTCCTATAATGCATTTGTGGCCAAGAACTTAATCCACACAAGTGTTATACAAGATGATTTGGAACAAATAGATGCTTATAACCTTGAGGATATGGATTTAAAGTGGCAGGCTGCAATGCTTGCACTCAGAAGCAAGAGGTTGTTCAATAGGACTGGTAGATCTCTAGTCTATGGCCCAAATTAGAGGATTGGATTTGATAAGTCCAAGGCAATATGTTACAATTGGCAACAGCCTGGATATTTTGCCAGAGAATGTAATCAACCCAGAAATTTTCAGATGAATCAGTTCCAAAACCAACAGCCTAGAAACCAGTTGCAGTATCAACAGAATCAGAATCAGCCAAGAAACAACAACTTCAACAACAACAACAATCCCAACTTCAACAACTATCAACAACCCCAAATGAATAATCAACAAGTTGTGCCTCAAAATCAAAACTACCAAAGAAACCAATTCCCTCAAGCTGCTCAAAATAACCTCAACAGAACCAATCAAACTCAACCAAGAAATCAAGGGAATGTAGCTATTGCTGCACAACATGAAGGCAACTTTGATTGGAGTGATCATGCAGATGACATATCAAAGGCTAATGTTGCTTTTATGGCTAAAATTGAGAATGAGGCTGGAACATCATCTTCTCAGGTATACTCATCCCTTACAACTGAATTACATGAAAAAATTAATGCTTTAACTATAAAATTAGGCAAGCTAGAGGGTGAGTGTTTCAGAAAACTAAGTATCATTAATGGGTATGAAGCAAGTGATGTTATTAAGGAGAGAAGATCAGAAGTTTGGAAGATGATTATGTGAGTAGCTATAGAGCTCAGCAGAGATACATTACTGAGATAGATGGCTTAAAGAAGATGTTGATTGAAGAAAAGGTGAAGAACACAATGTTACAAGTTGATAATGAGTTTTTAAAGAATTTGGTCTCCACAGAAACATTTGTGGCATCTTGAACCAAGTTAATGAGAAAGGTAAGTACAAGGCTGTTCCACCACCATTCAATAACAACTTTTTGCATATAGTTGACAAAGAAAAGAGGGATGGTTATCTTCAGCAATTTAGAGATGTTTTTCAAGACAAAGTAGAATTTGTTGATCTTTACAAGAAAGTTGAAGTGAATGAAGAGGGAGAGTTTGTAGCGAAAGAAGATGCAAGAGAGGAAAGGTCAATTGGAGTGCAAGTCTCTGAGGATGACTTTGATTATGATGATCTTAATACAGATTACTTAAGTGACTTGAGTGATCAAATCACTGATGAAGAAATTCAAGCTATTGAAAAGGGAAGAAGACTGAAGAAAGCTGAATCAATTGACAAACTTCCATTATTGCCACCTATGACTCCAAAGATGAAGAAACTGAATGAAAGAATGGAGAGAGAACATGTGTCTTTTGACGTATGTGAAAGATCAAAAGTGAGTTATAATGCAGTTAGGCCACCAAGCAAAGCTATTATGCAAAGAATAAGTGACAACAACAAGAAGAGGGTAACTGAAACAATTGCTGATGGAAACTTCATTCCAGTTTACCCAGTTTTCTCAAACCATGAAGTGTTTGATATTGGGGAAGTTGAAACCATGGAAGAATATGTGAAAAGGCAGTCAAGTTATAAGGAAAACCTAGATGAAGAGCCTATGAATATGAAGAGAATTGTCTTTGTCAAGGGCAACATTGAAAGACAAGATATCAAGATTGAAGAATTTGTTCCATTTTCAATTGACATTGATGGTCTAAAGACTCAGAAATCACTAGGTGTCAAACCACCAAGACCAAGTGAGAGATTTAATAAGGGAAGTGATCATGAAAGATTCAAACAAACGGTATGGTGCAAGAAATGTGATGAATATGGTCACCACACTGACTCTTGTAATGATAGGTTCAATTTTAAGCCTTTCCGTGTTACCAATGAGACAAATTTTGGCCAAGACTTTGTGTAACGCCCTGGAATTTGACTGGTAGACAAAAATCAAGGAATCATCGGAAACTATACACTTTGGGGTTCTGGACGATAAGTTCGGAACCCATATCATTGGAGAAATCTGCTTTTATCATTTGAAATGTTTATTTTATAAAACGACATTTACGCCTGGAAAATATTAATTTTTATGCTTTTGAAAAATAAAATGTTTTTATTTAAAAAAAAAAAAAAAAAAAAAAAAAAAAAAGATTTTAAATAATTATTCGGAAAATGGTTTATAAAAGTTTTGCTGAAAAAGTTTTAGTTTGTTTAAAAAACTTATGAACTCGACTAGTCTTGACCCGTCGGTAGCCTAAACCCGAACCCGAGTCACCCGAGTATTTAAGCGGAAAATCAAGTATTCTTACACCATCTCTTTCATTTCCACCAACACTTCCCACCCAAACACTCCCACTTCTAGAGAGAGAGTAGTGAGAGAAAGTCATCCAATCTAAGATTCGAGTCCACCAATCTGTTTATCGTTGTTGTCGGTAAGATCTTCTTGAAAATCATACGTTTTTACAACCAAAACCCGCCCCGAATCGAGCAAAAACTCCGACTTTTGTGTCAAGTGTGTTCTTGGTCAAAAACCGTCATTTTTGGTGTCAAAATGCAAGCTTTTGTGTTTAAAAGTACTAGGAATCGATACCCCTTTCAATCCCGAGCATTTCCATGTCAAAAACTTCGATTTTGGGTCAAAAATCTGGAAAATCTGGAAAACCCGTGGGTATCTCCGTCGCCCAGCTTGCAGTCGATCGAATCAGTTCATTCGATCGAACCAGTCGATCGAATCAGTTCATTCGATCGAATGTGTCGATCGAACCAGTCCAGTCGACCGAATAGGAAAGCAACCGAATGGTCTCCAACTCATTCGACCGAATGAGCTTCGTATTCGATCGAACGTCTGTCTATTCGATCGAATGAGTGTCTATTCGATCGAATGTGTTTCTATTCGATCGAATGTGTTTCGATTCGATCGAATGTGTTCCTATTCGATCGAATCAGGTCAGAACCAAGCTGTTTCGTCTTTAAAACCTAGTTTTTGCTCGAGATCGTGTAAGGCTTACACTCTTAGACTTAAACTGTGTTGTTAACTTATTATGTCCTTGTCTAGACTTAGAGGATCGACGTTTGACAGCACCCGACCGCCCTAGCAACCACACCTAGTCAACAAGGTGAGTTCATAGCCCCCATTTTTCTTTTAAAGCCTTTCAAATCATTGGGGGTGAAAACATGGTAAATGTACACGTTTTGACAAAACACATTTATTCAAACATTACTTATCATAAACACTTGACAAATCTTTTGCAAACAATGAACATTGGGAAAACAAGTAATCATGGCAGGTTACGCGTACCTTAACTTTCTCGGAAGTTGTGTATGCATAATCAAATATTCAGGAGTAAATATGGGAATCACTCAGCGTTTAGGGAACATTGGACGTTTGGAAATCAAAGTCATGTACCCGTTATACTTTATCATGAAAACACATTATTCATTGGTCAGTCTTGTGATCGTGTGAACAGTGGCAATATAGGTCACAATAGTGCATAGGTTTGATCTCCAAGTGGTCGATTGGTAGACAGGCCGTCACTAGATGTGGGATTCTAAAGTGATCGATTTGGAATACACGTGACCTATGGGGTTCTTAAGTGTTCGATTAAGAATCCGAAGGATCTCTTAAGTGTTCGATTAAGGATCCGAAGGATCTCCTAAGTGATCGATTAGGAATCCAAGAGATACTAAAGTACGCTTTAGAATTCTCTCATGGTACCCAAAGTGATCGATTTGGGTTACCATCAAGGAAATCAAGTAGCATAGTGTGGTCTTGTGTGGGGTCGATGTCAGGTCTTGTGTGATCATTATGCATCATTATCATTTTTCATCATGGCATGGTTACATATGATTCTTGGGTATCTTATACATATATCCTTGATACCGTTCCTCCTGCATGCATGGAAACAATAATTGGAATCTTTATACGAAACTCTTGCAGATTCAGTTGAGATGATAAGCATACCAAGCATAGTAGGATAAGTTGTAGGAGTGGTGGGTTAGCCGATGGTACACCCTATATATAAACCCCTACAACTTAGCCTAGTATGCTTGTGTAGGGCTTATCACTACAGTATTAGTTAACCTATGAATTCACTCATCTACTTTTTGTAGTTGACGTTTTATTACATGTTTTCAGGAAATGAAGCAGGAAGTAGCTAATAGCTGATAGAGGCCTTAGAGAGATGAAGGCTAGGCTAGGAGTTGTTTGGAAACTTGATATTTTGTATTAAAACAATTTGTTTCATGTTACCTGGATGATGTAATATTTGACAGTTTGGTTATGTTTATGCATTTAGACTTTTATACTATTGTGCTCAATCAATCACGACCTAGTCGCCACGCCTCGGTTTTCCGCCATTACGACCGGGGTGTGACAGATTGGTATCAGAGCCAATGGTTATAGGGAATTAGGAAACCGACCTAGACTATAACCTAGGACCCTTAACTCTAGATAATTCATGCATCACTATCACACGCCCACACTTATGTGCTTGCTATGTGCTTATGTGCTGCATCTTTAATTGTGTCTATCGTAGCGATGTATTCTTTGGCTATTCCTTATCCTGTTATTCGTATTCCCGGTATCATTCTTGCGCGTTCTTTTTCTTTTTCAGAATGCCTCCTCGTCGCTCGTCCGTCAATGCTGACCCTGCTGACCTCGCTGCCATCATAGCGCAGCAAATTGCAGCAGTTCTTCCGGGTCTGGTTAACAACCTAAGGCAAGAAGGAACCTCGGGTGCGCCACAAGCCCCAGAACCGAATCCTACTCTTCAGGCCGACAGGCTCTATAAGGCTTTTACTAACACTGGGCCTACGAGCTTTAATGGATCCGAGGGAGCTGCTGGTCTTCTCCAGTGGTTCGAGAAAGTCGAAGCTTCATTCAACATGTGCTCTTGCCCGGATGAACTCAGGGTCAAATTCGCGGCGAGTATGTTCCACAAACGGGCTCTCACGTGGTGGAATATCGAGATTAGAACCAGGGGGCGAGACGCGGTCTTAGCCTTGCCCTGGGCCGAGTTTGTTGAGCTAGTCACGCAGGAGTTCGTTCCGAGAACCGAACTCCAGAAATTGGAGGCTGAGTTTAGGGCGCACACGATGAAGGGCGCCGATCACATGAAGTACACGGAGAGATTTCATGAACTCTCCCTATTGGTGCCCCACATGGTTACCCCAGCTTCACGCGCTGTCGAGCAATACATCAGCGGTCTTCCGGACTCTATGAGGGGCATTGCGGTTGCAGTTGACCCCACTACACTTAAGGCAGTGATCGATCTCACTGCCCGTTTGACCAGGGAACAGCTCAGGTCCGGTGTTTTGCATCAGGATAAGGGCAAATCTTCCGATGGGAAAGCGAAAAAGGGGAACAATAGGAAGCGGAAAGCGACCTACTTAACTGCGATCACTGGTGCTACGCCTATCAACTCCATGGCCCCCGTTTCAGCCGCAACAGTTCAGGGAAGACCGAGAAAGGAATATACTGGGCCGCATCCCAAGTGCAACTTATGTTCTTATCATCACCCAACAAGTGAGTTGTGCCGCAAGTGCACAAATTGTGGACGATTCGGACACCTGGTGGAGCGCTGCAGGAGTCCTGGCAACCAATTGGCTGTGGGGAATGCTAACCCTCAGCCTAACCCTGCTCGAGGCTGCTTCGAGTGTGGCGCGATGGACCATTACAGAAATCGATGCCCTCGCGTCACCAACGTTCCTCCGGCTCGCGGGAGGGCCTTCACCATTGGAGCTGCCGAAGCACGCCAAAACCCCGATGTTATTACTGGTACGTTTACTCTTAACAACAATTGGGTGTCTGTCCTATTTGATACAGGAGCTGATAGGAGTTTTGTCTCTTGCGAATTGGTTCCTTTGCTGAAATTAAAAATTTCCGAGTTGGAACCTGCCTTGGTTGTTGAACTTGCTAGTGGAGAGTCCACACAAGTGAGGTCTGTCATTCGATATTGCACCCTTACTCTTGTCACCACATCGTTCAGTATTGACCTTATACCTTTTCGTCTTGGAAGCTTCGATCTAGTTGTGGGAATGGACTGGCTGTCTAGCAATCGCGCGGAAGTAATCTGCGCCGAGAAACTTATTCGTATCCCTCTGTCTTCTGGTGAAATTCTAACCATTCAAGGGGATAGGTCGGGTGGATGCCTAAGAATCGTTTCTTGCTTAAAAGCCAGTCGGTACCTTCAAAAGAAGTATCCCGCATTTCTAGCCCGTGTTACTCTCAAGGAATCCAAAGTCAAGAGACTGCAGGACTTCCCTGTCGTGCGTGAATTTTCTGATGTTTTTCCCGATGAGCTGCCTGGACTTCCTCCTAGCAGGCAGGTGGAATTTCGTATCGATCTTATTCCTGGTGCTCTCCCTGTTGCTAAGTCTCCTTATCGTCTAGCTCCGCTGGAACTTCAAGAATTATCGAATCAGCTTCAAGAACTTCTTGGCAAGGGATTCATTCGCCCTAGCTCGTCTCCATGGGGAGCCCCAGTACTCTTCGTCAAAAAGAAGGATGGGACTTTCCGTATGTGCATTGACTATCGGGAGCTTAATAAACTGACCATCAAAAACCGGTACCCGTTACCGAGAATTGATGATCTCTTTGATCAGCTTCAGGGTGCTACGTTTTTCTCTAAGATCGATCTGCGTTCTGGTTACCATCAATTGCGTGTTCTGGAAGAGGATATCCCGAAAACTGCGTTCCGAACTCGTTACGGTCATTACGAGTTCATGGTTATGCCTTTTGGAATGACCAATGCCCCCGCCATTTTCATGGATCTGATGAATCGCGTTTGCCGTCCATATCTCGACCAGTTTGTCATTGTTTTCATAGACGATATTCTCATTTATTCTCGTTCGAGGACCGATCATGAGCTTCATCTCAGGCTTATTTTGGAGCTTCTCAGGAAGGAACAACTATATGCCAAGTTCTCCAAGTGCGAATTTTGGCTAAAGGAAGTTCAATTCTTGGGACATGTTATCAATGTCGACGGCATACACGTCGACCCTGCCAAGGTAGAAGCCATCAGAAATTGGGTAGCGCCTAAAACACCTACCGAAATCCGTTCATTTCTTGGATTGGCTGGTTACTACCGCCGATTTATCTCAAACTTCTCCAGGATTGCCTTGCCTTTGACCACTCTGACTCAGAAGGGAGAACCCTTCGTGTGGGGACGAGATCAAGAGGAAGCCTTCCAAACTCTGAAGAATAAACTTTGCCGTGCACCGATTCTATCGCTTCCGGAAGGTGACGATGACTTTACCGTTTATTGCGATGCTTCAAATCAAGGCCTCGGTTGCGTTTTAATGCAACGAGGGAAGGTCATCGCTTACGCTTCTCGACAACTCAAGGTGCACGAAAAGAACTACGCCACGCATGACCTCGAGTTGGGTGCTGTGGTGTTTGCCTTAAAAATCTGGAGACACTACCTGTACGGCACGAAGTGTGTCATCTATACCGACCACAAGAGCTTACAGCACATCCTCCATCAGAAAGAGTTGAACATGAGGCAGCGACGCTGGGTCGAACTTCTCAGCGATTACGATTGTGAAATCCGCTACCACCCGGGAAAGGCTAATGTGGTGGCTGACGCATTGAGTCGTAAAGAAAGGACCCAGCTGCACTCTATTCGAATTCAATCCAATCTTCCCTCCTTAATTCGCGAAGCTCAGAATCAGGCGCTTGTGAATGGAGATCTCAAGGGCGTTTTGTCGTGTGGAGCCGAACAGAAATTCGAAACCAAGTTGGACGGCATCCTCTATTTTCTTGATCGAGCATGGATCCCAAACTCTGAGCCTCTTCGAACGCTTATTCTAAGTGAAGCCCACAAGTCCAGATACTCGATTCATCCCGGCAGCAGCAAAATGTATCAAGATCTTAAACCTCATTATTGGTGGCCCGGGATGAAGAAAGACATCGCTTTATACGTGATGAGATGTTTGACTTGTTCGCGAGTCAAGACAGAGCATCGAAGGCCGTCTGGGCTGCTTCAGCAACCTATTATTCCTCAGTGGAAGTGGGAAGAGTTAGCTATGGATTTCATCACCAAGCTACCGCGGACGCCTAGCGGTCATGACTCAATTTGGGTTATTGTGGACATTCTAACTAAATCCGCTCACTTTATCCCGGTTCGTGAGGACTACACTACGGAAAAGTTGGCGCGGATATACATTCGTGAGATCGTTTCCCGTCATGGTGTGCCTAAGGGCATTACGTCTGATCGCGACAGCAGTTTTTCTTCCAGGTTCTGGAAATCTTTGCAAAAGGCCTTTGGGACAAGTGTGAAGCTTAGCTCTTCCTATCATCCAGAAACTGATGGGCAGAGCGAGAGGACCATACAAACCCTAGAGGACATGTTGAGAGCTTGTATCCTTGAATTCGGTAATAGTTGGGAAGCTCATCTGCCGCTGGCAGAATTTTCTTACAACAATAGTTACCACTCTTCTATTAAATGCGCGCCGTTTGAAGCTCTTTACGGTCGCAAGTGTCGCTCACCCTTGTGTTGGTCCGAGACCGGGGATTCACAGATCATCGGCCCGGAACTAATACAGGAAACAACCGATCAAATCGCTATCATTCAACAGCGACTCAAAGACGCCCGTTGTCGGCATAAGTACTACGCAGACAAACGACGCAAGCCACTCGAGTTTCAAGTTGGTGACCGTGTTCTGCTGAAAGTTTCCCCCTGGAAGGGCGTAGTCCGTTTCGGGAAGAAGGGAAAGTTCGCTCCTAGGTATGTTGGACCATTCAAAATCCTTGAAAGGATCGGACCAGTTGCCTATCGTCTTGAGCTGCCGCCGGAACTCGGTAGAGTTCACAATGTTTTTCATGTTTCGCAGTTAAAGAAGTGTCTTGTTGACGAGGCCCTTCTCATTCCCGTCGACGAGGTTCGAATTAACGACAATCTGCTTTTTGTTGAAGAACCCGTCGAAATCTTGGATCGCGAGGTCAAGAAGACCAAGCGTAGCCGCATACCGCTTGTGAATGTTCGATGGAATAACAAACGCGGACCCGAGTTTACATGGGAACGCGAAGATCAAATGAAGGAGAAATACCCTCATCTGTTCTCTTAGTCTCTATTCTTGTAATCTATTGTCTAGAAGTCAATATAACATTTGCAGCATGTATCAAATAATTGTGTTATTCAATGAATATCGTGTTGCCTTATTATGCTTATAAGTATTCTTTTATTTGCATCCACAAATTTGGCTACTCAGGGCTCATGCTGGGAGCACAAGTCATATCTACTCAATCATATGAATTTTGGGGAAATTTATACATTATTTAAGCCAAAAATTTGTCATTCATTCTTGCATTCATGGAGCATGGTTGTGTGTATGTGTGTGGTGTCGTGTCAAATTTTCTAGCCGCACACAATAGAGCTTATACATTGATACAAGGTGAGCTCGTAATTATAGTCCGGAATATAATTACATCAAGGTCACAGGTGTATACGTGTATAAGCAATATGCTATTGTGTAACTAGAAGTCGTGAACTCAAGGTTCGTGTAGAGAAATATTCGACAAAGGTTGAAGAAGTGGTGGGTTAGCCGCTGGTACACCCTATATATAAACCTCTTCGGCACGAGTTGAATATGTCTGAAGCGAAACCTGGAATTAGGGACTTATAGTTAGCGTGGCAGCTGTGAGACATTGAATTCAAGAATTACCGAGGGTAATATTCGCGGAAGATTGAAGGAGTGGTGGGTTAGCCGCTGGTACACCCTATATATAAACCCCTTCAATCCGAAATGAATATGTCTGATGTAAAGCTTGAGGATGATGCCTTGTAGTGGAAAATAGTGTGTCGTCCTGTGTGTCATTGATCTAATAGGAGTCGAAGGAAACACCCAAGTAAGGTTGAAGGAGTGGTGGGTTAGCCGCTGGTACACCCTATATATAAGCCCCTTCGGCTTGATTTGGGTGGTGCCTGAGACGAATATTAGAAGTGGTGGCGCATAGTGGTCATCATGGGATCATGTAATCTTAATCATCGATGCATCAAGTATACTAAAAAGCTAAATTTCGGGACGAAATTCCCCTAAGTTGGGGAGGATGTAACGCCCTGGAATTTGACTGGTAGACAAAAATCAAGGAATCATCGGAAACTATACACTTTGGGGTTCTGGACGATAAGTTCGGAACCCATATCATTGGAGAAATCTGCTTTTATCATTTGAAATGTTTATTTTATAAAACGACATTTACGCCTGGAAAATATTAATTTTTATGCTTTTGAAAAATAAAATGTTTTTATTTAAAAAAAAAAAAAAAAAAAAAAAAAAAAAAAGATTTTAAATAATTATTCGGAAAATGGTTTATAAAAGTTTTGCTGAAAAAGTTTTAGTTTGTTTAAAAAACTTATGAACTCGACTAGTCTTGACCCGTCGGTAGCCTAAACCCGAACCCGAGTCACCCGAGTATTTAAGCGGAAAATCAAGTATTCTTACACCATCTCTTTCATTTCCACCAACACTTCCCACCCAAACACTCCCACTTCTAGAGAGAGAGTAGTGAGAGAAAGTCATCCAATCTAAGATTCGAGTCCACCAATCTGTTTATCGTTGTTGTCGGTAAGATCTTCTTGAAAATCATACGTTTTTACAACCAAAACCCGCCCCGAATCGAGCAAAAACTCCGACTTTTGTGTCAAGTGTGTTCTTGGTCAAAAACCGTCATTTTTGGTGTCAAAATGCAAGCTTTTGTGTTTAAAAGTACTAGGAATCGATACCCCTTTCAATCCCGAGCATTTCCATGTCAAAAACTTCGATTTTGGGTCAAAAATCTGGAAAATCTGGAAAACCCGTGGGTATCTCCGTCGCCCAGCTTGCAGTCGATCGAATCAGTTCATTCGATCGAACCAGTCGATCGAATCAGTTCATTCGATCGAATGTGTCGATCGAACCAGTCCAGTCGACCGAATAGGAAAGCAACCGAATGGTCTCCAACTCATTCGACCGAATGAGCTTCGTATTCGATCGAACGTCTGTCTATTCGATCGAATGAGTGTCTATTCGATCGAATGTGTTTCTATTCGATCGAATGTGTTTCGATTCGATCGAATGTGTTCCTATTCGATCGAATCAGGTCAGAACCAAGCTGTTTCGTCTTTAAAACCTAGTTTTTGCTCGAGATCGTGTAAGGCTTACACTCTTAGACTTAAACTGTGTTGTTAACTTATTATGTCCTTGTCTAGACTTAGAGGATCGACGTTTGACAGCACCCGACCGCCCTAGCAACCACACCTAGTCAACAAGGTGAGTTCATAGCCCCCATTTTTCTTTTAAAGCCTTTCAAATCATTGGGGGTGAAAACATGGTAAATGTACACGTTTTGACAAAACACATTTATTCAAACATTACTTATCATAAACACTTGACAAATCTTTTGCAAACAATGAACATTGGGAAAACAAGTAATCATGGCAGGTTACGCGTACCTTAACTTTCTCGGAAGTTGTGTATGCATAATCAAATATTCAGGAGTAAATATGGGAATCACTCAGCGTTTAGGGAACATTGGACGTTTGGAAATCAAAGTCATGTACCCGTTATACTTTATCATGAAAACACATTATTCATTGGTCAGTCTTGTGATCGTGTGAACAGTGGCAATATAGGTCACAATAGTGCATAGGTTTGATCTCCAAGTGGTCGATTGGTAGACAGGCCGTCACTAGATGTGGGATTCTAAAGTGATCGATTTGGAATACACGTGACCTATGGGGTTCTTAAGTGTTCGATTAAGAATCCGAAGGATCTCTTAAGTGTTCGATTAAGGATCCGAAGGATCTCCTAAGTGATCGATTAGGAATCCAAGAGATACTAAAGTACGCTTTAGAATTCTCTCATGGTACCCAAAGTGATCGATTTGGGTTACCATCAAGGAAATCAAGTAGCATAGTGTGGTCTTGTATGGGGTCGATGTCAGGTCTTGTGTGATCATTATGCATCATTATCATTTTTCATCATGGCATGGTTACATATGATTCTTGGGTATCTTATACATATATCCTTGATACCGTTCCTCCTGCATGCATGGAAACAATAATTGGAATCTTTATACGAAACTCTTGCAGATTCAGTTGAGATGATAAGCATACCAAGCATAGTAGGATAAGTTGTAGGAGTGGTGGGTTAGCCGATGGTACACCCTATATATAAACCCCTACAACTTAGCCTAGTATGCTTGTGTAGGGCTTATCACTACAGTATTAGTTAACCTATGAATTCACTCATCTACTTTTTGTAGTTGACGTTTTATTACATGTTTTCAGGAAATGAAGCAGGAAGTAGCTAATAGCTGATAGAGGCCTTAGAGAGATGAAGGCTAGGCTAGGAGTTGTTTGGAAACTTGATATTTTGTATTAAAACAATTTGTTTCATGTTACCTGGATGATGTAATATTTGACAGTTTGGTTATGTTTATGCATTTAGACTTTTATACTATTGTGCTCAATCAATCACGACCTAGTCGCCACGCCTCGGTTTTCCGCCATTACGACCGGGGTGTGACACTTTGTGCTTTATAAACAAAAATATGATGAATACTTGGGAAAGGGAAAGGTGTTTGGAAAAGAGATGATGAATGAAATTGATCAGCAAGCTTCTAATAAGATTAACAAAAAAAAGAAAGTTAATTTGAAACCTAAGAAACCTGTTAATGAACACGGTAGGAGAAGCAGATCTTCCAAAAAGGATGAATCTATTGTGAAAAAGAACTTTCAACCTTTGAGAATTACCCCAATCAAGACACAAAATCAGTTAAGTCTGATGATTCTAAAGGTTCACCAAGTAGTGAAAAGAAATGAAACAAAGATGTCTTTCCTAGAAAGAAACCAACTGAACTAACTGGTGATGAAAAGTTTTTGTTGAAACATGGTTATGAACCTCAAGGATTTCTTTGGAAACCTAAGGTTGAAGTTATGGAGGAGATGAATATGGATGTGAGAGACTACTCAAGCAAGAAAGACTATGTTGTTCAAGAGTGTAACAGTGAAGTGGCTGATTGTCATAGCACAACTTCATTTGTGAAAACTCCAAGGGAATGTGGATATGAAACTGATGATTCAGATCACATTGAAGTTACTCATGAAGATCCTGAACCCATAACACTCACACCCGATGCTGCTATTGAAATTGAAACTAATGATTTGCAAGTTGAAATAGCTTGCACTTCATCATCTAACTAATCACTCTCTTTGTAATGTGCAGAAACAATCCACTTCACTGAATGAAGTATGGCATATGGACAGTGGATGTTCTAGGCACATGACATGTGACAAGAGGTCACTTGTTAACTATGAAGAGAAGTTTGAGAGTCCAGTGGCATTTGGCAGTGATGAGAATGGAGGTAAAATTGTTGGAAAGGGTATTTTGACAAATGGTAAAGTCACATTTGACAATGTTTTCTATGTTGAAGGACTTCAATATAATCTTTTGAGCATATCCCAGATGTGTGATAAGGGTTATAAAGTTGGTTTTGATGATTCACATTGTTTCATCTTAAGACTTGAATATGTTATTCCACCTGATATGATCATGATGATGGCCCCAAGGAATGGCAATTTATATGAACTTAACATGAAGGATGTTGTTTCAAGGGGAGGGCACATGTTTAGTTTCTAAAGCCACTAAATATGAGTCAAAATTGTGGCATAGAAACTTGTGTCATGTCAATCTCAAGAACATGAACAAGTTTGAGCATGTTACTGGCTTACCTACTAGAGAGTTTAAATTGGATGATAACTGTGTCTCATGTTAGAAAGGAAAGCAGCACAAGTCTTTTCACAAGACTAAACTCATCAACTCAATTAATCAAGTGCTTGAAATGCTTCACATGGATCTCTTTGGTCCTGTGAGTGTACCAAGCATTGGAAAGAAAGGATACTTTCTTGTGATCATTGATGATTTCTCAAGATACACTTGGGTGTGTTTGCTAAGTACAAAGGATGAGGCTACTAATTTAATCATGAACCGTGTGACAAAGGTTGAGAATCAATTGGATAAAAGGGTTAAAGTAATGAGGTGTGACAATGGTACCTCTTTCAAGAATGGAGTTATTGAAGAATTTTGCAACAACAAAGGAATACTTCAACAATTCTCAGCTTCTAGAACTCCTGAACAGAATGATGTTGCTGAGAGGAGAAACATAACACTCATTGAAGCAGCAAGAACCATGTTAGATGATGCTAATCTGCCTGTTACCTTTTGGGCAGAAGCTATAAACACAGCTTGCTATGTTCAGAACAGGGTACTTCTCAACAAAAGTCACAACAAGACTCCCTATAAAATCTTGTTCAATGGAAAGCCCTACATCAAGTTTCTCAAACCTTTTGGATGCAAATGTTCTCTTTTGAACACCAAGAATTACTTGAACAAGTTTCAAGCAAAATCCTTAGACTGTTTATTTGTTGGCTACTCTACATACTCAAAGGCTTAAAGAGTATATGTGAAAGATCACTTGAGTGTAATTGAATCATCTGATGTAGTCTTTAATGAAAATCAATTTAGCACAGTTGATGGTGCAGCATGGCTATTTGACTTAGAGAAACTGATCAAGTCTTTCAAGATCTATCCTGAAGACTATGATGAATCCTTTTACAAAACCAGTGTGATTGAAGAGTCAAAACAGAAGACATTGGATTTGGAAAAGCTGTGGAAAAAGGTTGCGAGTAAAGAAAGTTAATATACATTCATAAAGGATTCCTCAAGTGCAAATGTTGAAGAAATGCAAGACAATGATCAAGAGAACAATCAAAATCAAGAACAAGATCAAGCAGATAATAATCAAGCCAATCAAGAAGTGCAAGATGATCAAGTTCAAAATGAGGAAGATCCAAGCAACCAAACTGGAGAAGGAGATACTGCAACAAGGGAAAGGTTTCAAGATTTATTTGAAAGAATGAATCTAGAAAACATTGGTGCATCTACCTCAGGACAGAACAATGAAGAAGCACCTGGAGTTAATGATGCAACAACTGATTTGAGCGTTGAAGAACCATATCTCAATGAATCAAATCTTGACACTTCTGTGTCAACTGACATGATAATTCAAACCCCTTATGTTGAAAAGAACCATCCTTATGAACACATCATTGAAAATATATATGAAAGAGTTACAAGAAGTCATTCTGAATCTACAAACATTTGTTTGTACTCCTGCTTTCTATCCCAAATTTAACCAAAGAATATTGTTCAAGCTCTAAAGGACAACTAGTAGATAGGCAAAGAAACAGATATGCTATTGGAACCAAATGGGTGTTCAGAAACAAACAGGAAGAAAGGGTGTAGGTTCCCAGCCTGATCTACACATGAGTATATCGTAACACGAGGGTGCGGAATCCCCACGTATACGATACGAGTGTTGAGACAATTGATACGTTGAATATAAACAAACACACGAGAACAAAAGATAATACTTGATATATTGCAAGGGCAAAACACGTGATTCAGAGAATCACAAAAACAAATCGTTCCTTCACACACTGAAAATGCCGAAGTTATGAGTTTATATAACTCGACAACTTCGCCTAACATACTAGGCGAAGTTGTCATAACTTCGCTGACCTTCAAGTTCGCTTGACACACGACGAACATACAAGAAACAATATTCAACACAAAACAAACAATCTAAACGATTACAGACACAAATAAGCACGAGATACTGAAATACTGACATCATGCACCAAAAAAGGGGTATTGTGATTAAGAACAAAGCCAAACTTGTATCTTTGGGATGCCTACAAGAAGAAGGGATTGACTTTGAGGAAGTCTTTGCACCAGTTGCAAGACTTTAAGAAATAAGAATTTTCTTAGCTTATGCTGCCTCAAAGAATATAAGGGTATTCCAACTTGATGTCAAATCTGCATTCCTAAATGGAAAGATAGAAGAGGAGGTGTATGTCTCTCAACCACCAGGTTTTGAGGATCCTACTTATCCTAACAGGGTGTATAAGCTAAAAAAAGTCATGTATCGACTTCATAAGGCTCCAAGAGCTTGTGTAGGTTCTTAGCCGGATCTACATAGGAGTATCTCGTAACAAGAGGGTGCGGAATCGCCTACGTATACGATACGAGTGTTTACACGAGAGATACGTAAATAACACGAAACACGTAAACACAAATGATTACTTGTTATATCGATGTAAAGAACCAAAACACCAAACAAGTATAACCACTGCTTACAAACCAAAACTACCAAGAAAATCTCCAAAGCAAAATGGCGCAAGTTAGGTTAAATAATACGACAACTTCGCATAACACC
This sequence comes from Bidens hawaiensis, assembly GCF_021521415.1. NCBI lineage: Eukaryota > Viridiplantae > Streptophyta > Magnoliopsida > Asterales > Asteraceae > Bidens > Bidens hawaiensis. Next base: position 259,521 of record NW_027494839.1, read on the forward strand.
CTAGGAGAAGTTGTCCCTAACTTCGCCATTCCACAAGTTCGCTAAACCCGATAATAAAACTAACACGTTCATCAAAACATAAGAACAATGTAACGATTACAGACACAATAGACATGAGATAAATGAACTGCTGTCATCATGCACCAACAGACTCCACCTTGGCAGTATCTTCATTTCTCTTACACCTTCGCCGTGTCTTGTAATCCAAAAAGCCCGTATCTTCCGTCTTCAAGCATGAACACCCTGTCTCACACAAACTGAGACCCCCCTTTGGTATTTCGTCTCTTCGTCTTTCCAAGCAGTGATATAAAATATCTTCTTTTCATTGAGTACATGCAAATCAACTTGAGACAAGTTAACCAAGTGCATAGGATCATACACTCTCAAGATCTCCTGTTCATCTTGATCTTCCATCACGGCTTCGGCTGTCTGGCAGTCAACATACCACCATTTAAGATCCTTCAACACATCCTGAGGCATGATCTTCATTGGAACCTCTTTCAAACAACATACCACCACTGAGCACATCCTTCTTTCCACCTTGGTTGTTCCTCCCACTCAGAATCACCCGACACATTATCACCTTGACCCAAACTTTCTTGACCAGCACTAGGAATGTCATGCTCAACACCGTCATCAGGTATATCACCTTCCTCTAAGCCACTATCGATCTCAATCTATTCACCAATTTTCTCAATCTCACTAAAAGACAGCACATCATCACCCATATCATCCTCATCATCTACCACCACGGTCTCACCACCTGCACTACCCGATGGAGAAGTAGACTCCCCCTGAGATGTGGAAGCCTCAAGAGTTTGTTCAGTTCATGGCAGCTCACCACCTGCATCTTTCGATGCATTGGGATCATCATCTCTATCCTGTCTCCTCTTCGTTCTCAACTCCTCACCTTTGAAACTAGTCCCCCCCTGAGATGCTAAGAACTGTTTTAAAGAATAAAAAAGCTTACCATGTTCAATAAGAAGAGATGACTGAATTTGGTTCTCAGCCACTAGTCGTAGAATAGCTTGTGTCTGAATAAGATTTATTCTTGACTTCTCAGCAACAACCCTTTCAAGAGCTACAATCCGCTCAGAATCCGACAAGGTAGTATCAAAAGCAAAATTCATGTGAGAAGTATCATGAGCATATGGCGGTGGAATTCCTAAGCTTACTGGAATAGCAGATGTAGACAGTGTAGTAACTGTAGGTGAAACAGAGACAGATAACCCAGCAATAGCCACCAGTGTGGACTCAACAAACATAGCAACCACCTCCGATGGAGTAACAGAAGGAGGTGGTAAAGAAACAATCTCTGGTGTAGACACCGGTACTGTAATGGATGCAATAGATGGTGCTGACAGAGCCATCGATGGAGCACTAGATATCACTAGCTATGGATCAGATGAAGATGGAGGCAATGTAGACATGCCAGACAACTGTGGAGGGGCAAAGTGAACAACACTCGAACTTTCATCAGCTTTAGCCTTATTAGATCTACGGACTAAGGCGTACAACTCCTCCTCATATTCTGACTCACTGTCTTCCGAATATTTCTTTCGTTTTCCTGTGATCCTATCTTGTGCAGCCAGAACTCTCCATGCTTCAACAGAATCATATAAAGTTTCCTCAGAATCCTCCACTGAGGCAATAGATGGACCCACAGATGTATCAACCATAGAAGCGTGCACACCCGAAACATCAACTACTGAGACTTGAACTTCAGCAGGATCGACTATACCCATATCAAAGAAACCTTGCCCTCAAAGGCAACCTCAAGATCAACCTATTCGGCGGGAGCTGCAACTGGGTCAACAATAGGAACATCTTGAACCACCTGTGGTGGTTGAATCACAGGAGGTGGTTGAGGAATATCAACTTGTGGCGGAGCCGGATCATTAAAATCATCATCTGGTGGAGCAACATAAGCATGGTTCACAAGATACCCAAATAAAGTAGTGTGCCTCGGACGAAGTTCAGGCTTGCTTCTCTTGTTTATACTTTCCACATAAGAGATAGGGCGACGTTGTGGCAGATTGCGGGCGACATGATTGATAATTATCTGTAAAAATCTGGGATACATTAAGAAACGTTCTCTTGCCACAGCTCGCCTCTGACGATCAATCTCATAGAACACCATCTGGCTGAAGCTATAAGGTTTATTATATGTCAACGCGGTCATAGCCGACTGCATCGTCGCACCCATGCCATCGGATCTAGCCTTGCGACCAGACATGCACACTAGCAACACGTTCATTAAGAAACACCACTGGTCTAAAAGAAATCCCTTTCTACGTTGTGAGTCTTCCAATGGACCCGAGTACCCCATAATAAGAAAACCCTGTTTCTGAAAGTAGCTGGAAACTCAGTGGGATCCTGAGTGGTTTCAACTCCAAACTGTAGAGCTTCTCGAATCTAGCTGAGAACTGTACCACTTGTTGATTGACTGTAGCACGGATAACTGGAGGTTCAACACGTCAATCATATTCAATTGTTCTCCAAAAGTCTTCAATATTTGGTAAAGATATCGGAAGAGTTGTAGTGATAGCGTGAAAAATTCTTGAGCGAATGAGGAACGTGATAATATCCGAGTAATCGTTTGCTCCACGAGCATCTGGATCTGATCTCACATACCTGTTATGTCCCAGGAAGAATTGTCTCTTATCCCCTTCTCCTTCGTCACCACCAGTGCCACCAGCACCTGCCACAGCATCCATATCTGCAAAACAAATGAGCTAAGTTAGATATATGTTTACTCAGCTTGTAACTTCGCTTATCATGTTAGTAGCGAACTTAGTGTTTCGGCGAAGTTGTTACCCAAAGGTTTAAATCAGCGAAGTTATTGAGTAAGCGAAGTTAGAGATAACTTCGCTGTAAGGCAACTTCGCCTTCTGTCAACTTCGCTACATAAATAGAGCTGAACACTAGATCCTTTTTAGTTCTAAACACTAACAATTAGAGACTGAAAACAGATATGAGAATGCTCGATTAAGGCTACGGAGGACCAGATGTCACCAAAAAATCGAAAACCGATGAATATTAAAGGTTTTAGGTTATTCAAGAAAACCGATCAAAATCTGACATTATGGTGCCGATTGACAAACGAAACTAATAAATTATGAATCAATAGAGGCCACTGAACCTTATTAGAAGACGAAAATCAGATAACAAGAAGGATGATTCAGAGAACAAGTTCGCCGAGGGTTTAAGAAAAATATGGTTTGACCAGTTTTGACCTATGTCAGCCTTTTATACTTTTGAGAAAAACCTAGGGGCGAAGTTATGATAACTTTGCCTGGTGGATAACTTCACCACAGCGAAGTTAGATTTAGAACAATTAAAAAGAAAAAGATCAAAACGAGTAACCCAAGATTTTATTTTAAACACAATTAAGACAACCATATAAAGTAATACAAAGCAAAAGTAATATAAAAAAACGGGATCAAATTTCAGTCTTTCAGAATACCCTGCATGTTTATAAAAAGATCCGATCAGGAATCATACTGATTAAGAGGCTATCACAAGGATTCATGTTAAGCGTTATTATGACATAGAGAAACAGGTTGCAGGCAGGTATAAGACTTAGCATGGTTTTCATTGCTTCTGTGATACGGATTATGTTCAATTAGGCTCAAAATTTAGATGGACATCAATTAAGGAATTGTGATGCCTCCTGTTTATTCTCAAGGAATATTTGGCTTTCCCCAGATCACCCCGATTTTACTTCGACCCGTAGTGTCTGATCAACACTGTACATTTGATTCGGCTTTGCAATCCTTTCACTTAGCTTTCACAAGACTCAGTTGGTGCCTCATCCATGTTGTTTTTGACTTGATGAATTTCAAAGGCAATAAGACATAATTTTTTTAATAGAACCATAACGAGCACCTGCAAGTCTCGAATCTGGATCACTGCAGAAAGATAACACAATATTCGCGGGGATCAAGACACTCACGGGCTCGTGTATGACTGGGTAATCACTGTTCTGCCTATGATCCGGAGAGATATATGTGGAGACATGCACATTTCAAAATGACTCTCCATAGTAAATCCATTAAGTTTAATTTGTATCACTTCTACTTTTACGCACCATGGAAAGCTACCGTACCAAAAAATGACTGTTCTAAAGTCTTTTAAGCCTAATAACATCACCCGTTAGGAACACAAAATCAGTTCATCTATCACTTTCCAAAGGTTGGATCAATTTTCAATTTAACATCAATTTTGAAGACTCGTGAGAAGCTATAGACTGAAAAAGTATATCATTTCCCAAAAAAAAAATTTATATTCAAACGCCCCGATCATTTCTAAGTCATTAGGTAAATGGCTATCCTAAAAATCCAGTGAATTAGCAGGACCAACCACATATGAATATGTATCCCTGCGACTAAGTATAACCGACACAATTTTCAGCGAAGGAATAAAAACTCATCATAAACCGCCCCAGTTGCTTTCAGTTATTAGGTTAATGGCTATCCTTTGAGTCTACAAGTAGATGAAAGGACCAAACATATTCAAGAATATGTCCTTTAAACTTAAGCTACTGACATAATTCTCAGCGATAGTGAAGTTTTTTTTAAGACAAAGAGATCACGGTTACTCGGGATCGATCATCCCATTAAGCTCAATAAGGTTTTGTAAACGGGACCGATCAAAAGCTTTTGTAAAAAGATTGGCAAAGTTATCCAGTGAATCAACCTTTTCAAGCAAGATTAATTTCTTCTCAGCACAATCCCGTATAAAATGATGACGAATGTCAATATGTTTTTTTTTACTATGTTTAACGGGTTGTTAGTTACTGAGATAGCAGTAGTGTTATCAATGCAAATAGGAGTTTGAGGGAAATTCAGACCATACTCTCACGTTTGTTGTTGTATCCATAAAACCTGAGAGCAGCAATTTGATGCTGCCATGTATTCTGCTTCACAGGTGGATATGGCCACAGAGGTCTGCTTCTTGCACTGCCAAGACACCAATCTTCCTCCAAGAAACTGACAGCCACTAGTTGTAGACTTCCTGTACTGATTGCATCCTTCATAGTCAGAGTCTGTGTATGCTACCAGATCCAGTTCTCCTCCTTTTGGATACCAGAGACCCAACTTAGGCTTGCCTTTATGATACCGCAAAATTCTCTTCACTCATTTCATGTGCGACTCCTTTGGATTAGCCTGAAAACGAGCACAAAGACAAACTGCAAACATAATGTCAGTTCTAGATCAAGTTAAATACATCAAAGAACCTAATAGCTCGATACTGAGTGGGATCCACATCTTCATCACTTTCGAAGTCAGCACCTAGTTTGTGATTGACACAGATTGGAGTATCAAACAGGGTGCTTTCTTCCATCTTAAAATGCTTTAGCACATCGTGAACATATTTAGTTTGATGAATGAACATGCCATCCTTCTTCTGATCTACCTGTAAACCCAAAAAGAAAGTTAATTCACCAATGGCGCTCATTTCAAACCTTTTCTTCATGACCGCTTCAAACTCCTGACACATAGAAATCTTTGATGCTCCGAAGATGATAGTCCATGTAGACCTGAATTAGAAGAAAATCTTTCCCATTACAATTTACAAACAAAGTACTATCGATCTTTCATCTCAAAAATCCATTTTCCAGCAAATAATCAGATAAAGTTGCGTACCAAGCTCGTGGAGCCTAATGTAGGCCATATAGTGCTTTGCTGAGCTTGTACACATGGTCTGGAAAGTCAGGATCAGGAAATCCCGGAGGTTGCTCGACATAAAACACTTTATCGACCTTGCCATTTAGAAAGGCACTCTTGACATCAAGCTGAAACACTTTCATATCTTTGTATGCGGCAAAGGCCAAGAAAGTTGAATTGCCTCCTGTTGATCCCTTCTTGTTGATTAAAACCTTTGACTACTAATCTCTCCTTGTTATGGACGATTACCCCTTTCTCATCTCTCTTACATTTGAATACCAACTTCGTACCGTTAGCATGCACATCTCGAGGCTTTTCAACTAACTGCCAAACTCCCATCTTGTTAAACTGAGCCAATTCTTCCTGCATGGCTTCGACCCACGAGCTATCTTTCAAAGTCATCTGATAGTTCTTTGGTTCTATCTGACTGATAAAGCAGTTATACAAATATTCATTCATAATACTAGTGTCTTTAATGCTTGCATACACACATGAATTTTCTTCCAAGCTCCTTGACTCCATCGGAAGGATTACCGATCACATTTTCCAATGGATGATTCTTGTCGATTCTGGTAGTTTGGACAGGACCGACCTTTAAGTCTTCTCTAAGATTTGTAGAGAATTCATCCGAATCGTGTTGAGTGTGAAACAGATTGAAAAAAGTCATCACCACTTGAGACACGAGGAGTTTCAACAGAACTTGACACTGTGTTTTGTTTTTCATCACACTGTGGACGATGCATAATGGTCTCATTATCATCGAGCAGCATCTGAGTGGCCATCCTTTCTTCTGTGTCTGCATAATATAAATAAGGTAAGTTAAAAGATTTAAATAATTTATCATAGTCGAAAGCCTCTGCTGGTCCCATGCTAGACTTTGGTAATTTGTAACTTGTAATGTCAGTGTTACAGACCACCTCAACCTTGTCGTTCGATAGATTAAAGACTCTTCTGTTGGGTGACCCAACTACGTAACCAACGAGAATACCTTCGTCAGCTTTCTCACCAAATTTTGAGTTAGTCTTTAAAATCGAACATGGGGACCCAAAAGGTGCAAGACCTTTTAGATTTGGCTTTCTACCATACATTAATTCATAACAAGTTTTATTTAGTCTTTTAACAGTTAAAACATGGTTAAGGATATAGCAGGCCTTGGCAACAGCCTCAGCCCAGAACACCACGGGATGTTTAGCATCTGATAGCATAGTCCTAGTGCCTTCGATTAGAGTTCTATTCTTCCTTTCAGCTACTCCATTATGTTGCGGAGTATATGGTGCGCTAAACTGACGCTCAATCCCTTCCGCAAACAAAATATCTCCATATGATAGTTCTTGAACTCTGTGCCGTTATCGCTTCTGATGAACTTGACCTTTCCCCCTGCAATATTTTCCACTTTGGTAATCAAGTTAATTACCAACTGTACTGTTTCATCTTTAGTTTTCAGAAAGTAAACCCATGAGTAACGTGAGTAATCATCAGTCACAACCAAGCAATAGGATGTTCCACCCAGGCTTTTAACATTTATGGGACCAAACAGATCCATGTGAAGCAAATCTAAAGGTGTGACAATTGAGTTAACCAGTTTGGAGTGATGTGGTTTCTTGGGCTGCTTTCCTTTCTTGCATGACATACATTGATCTTCAAAGTTGAAATTCTTTAAAGGGACCCCAAGTACCAGCCCATTCTTGACAATGTAACTCATCTTTCGTAGATGGATATGACCCATCCTTCGGTGCCACAATTCTGACTCAGACTCTGTTGCTTTTGACAAGAGACATGATTCTTCCGTCGCCAACTTGGTTGACCTCATGTCCATTACATATGTATTCTTTTCTCTTGAAGCTTTCATCACAACCCAGGTTTCATGGATCTTGAAGCTAGGATAAAGTACGAGTGCCTCATCCTTTGTAAAGTGCACAGTATATTCTTTGTCACAGATCTGAGAGACACTCAGAATATTGTGCTTTAACTCTTCCACAAAATTAACCTTCTCCAACTTGATTCTCCCATTAGTAACGGTACCTATCCCAGTAATTTTTCCTCCACTTTCTCCTTCAAAACTAACCCTTCTTCCTTGAACAGTTTTCCAGTCACGTAACAATTTCTTGTTACCTGTCATGTGCCGGGAACAACCACTGTCGACAACCCACATGTTCACAGTCCTATTCGACTGTTCTTGCACAATTAAAGAGACGAATTAGAAGCAGGGGACCCAAAACCTTCTGGTCTTGGGTTGGTCAAACCTGTTAAACGGCATCCAATTTCTTGGTTACCTAAAGTTCTTTTGAGGGAAGTTCACATTTGATCTGAATGGAAGATTTGTAGAAAACTAGTTATGAGGCCATCCAAACATCCTTGAGTTTCTAGCATTAATGGATTCGAAATTACATATTCTGTGACTAACTGGGAAAAAACGAGGTTGGTTTCTTTGAAATCTTGAATTTGTCCAACGATTAAATTTGGATGCGTTCGTATTCTTATGAGCATCAGTTTTATAGTTCATTTTATTCTCAGTTTTAGTTGGCCTCATATTTTTAGATTTCTTCCTTTTCAGCGGACAGTTATTGACAATGTGTCCTATCTTGCTACATCTAAAACAACTCTTGTTCGAACTATTAGTGTCCCTTTGAACGTTCGTATCGAGAGTTGCTGTAGACGATGAGGTTGTGTTACTATTAGTTTGTCTCACATAGGGGGGAACAAATGGGTTTAAGGAAGATTTCCTTTTATCAAACGTGTAACCCCCCCCCCCCCCCGTTTGAGTAACACAACGCCATCAATTATCTTAACAGAGTCAATGACTTTGTCAGAGTTCGAAACTGGACTTGTGACATGAGAATTTTTCTGAACAGCTTCATTCATATTACCATCGGTATTGTTTTCCTTGACCTTAATTAGTATCGTCTGATCAGTTTCAACACAAACTGATGGCTGATTACCGGGATTATAAATATAATTATTATTGAAAGGTGGTGGAATTTCTGTGTATCCAATTCCCCCTTTGTTGATTGGGGAACGTTGAATGCTTTGAATATGATCAAGCATCACAGAAGAATTCCTAAATTGTTCAATTTTCCTGTTCAATTCAACCACTTTTACTTGATAATCAGCTATCTGTTTATCCTTTTCAGCTATCAGTTTGGTCTTTTCTTCTACAACTTTATAGCTAAGATCAATGAATTTTATTTATTCAGCTAGGGTGGCCGTAAGGCTTCTTATGTCTTTTTCACTAGCTTTTATTTTTTCCGAGTAACTATTCTCTTTATTTTTTGAATAATGATGTTCCTCTTTTAACGTTTTTAATTCTTTATCCAAACTAACATACTGATCGGTTAAAGCTTTTAATTGATCAGAAAGTTTTTTCACATTGTTCACAATGAGGTTCAGAACATACCTCTGAGAGCTGATCTTTCACTTCTGCCATATACGCTTGATTCTCCGCTGGTTCTTTGTCACATCTTCCAGTCTCGATATTCACCAGATTCGCTTGTTCATTCACCTCCTCAACTTGTATATTCCAAATATACCCACCATTCTGTTGAGACACCATGGCCTCTATTTCATTTCCACTCCCATTCTGTTGAGTAGTCCTAAACTGACTCCGTTCAACTCTTTCATTTGTAAACTCTCTTGCAAAGTGTCCATTTTGTTGACAGTTGTAGCAACGAACCTTTGACTTGTCAAATCCCGGTCTCTCTCCAACGAACTTTCTTCCAGTCTCCTTCATAAACCGTTTCACCCTTCTTACTATCATTGCCATTTACCACTGTAGATCCATTTCTTCCATGTCATCAGCATCTATCTGATCATAGTACTCATCCAGGGTTGTAGGGTCAACTATCTTTCCTTTGATGTAATTCTCATAGGAAACAATGAAAGAGGAATAAAGGGCAAATTGTTGTTTAGCAGATTTTACACTCATAGGCATCTTCGAGTAGTTCACACTTGAAGAGCCAGTGGAAGAGCTAGTGCTAGAATTACCGACTGAAGAGTGAGGTTTTGAAGAACTACTTCAACCAGCTACAAAGCATATGTCTCCATCCATATTCATCACCACATGACCATCTTGAGTAGAATTTTGTTTCCCGCCTAAGTAATAGGCGGTCGATTCTGTTTTAGAACTTGAGTTTGGAGAGCCTTTTGCACCATACATTCCTGGATCCTGAACCTGATCAGTAGGAATCTCTTTTCGGAACATATTAAGCTCATAATTACGTAGCTTGTTAACCTCCTTTTCTAAATCAAAGCTATCAAATTCTTTATCGTCTCTCATTAGAACTATGTACATCTCCCATTTTGGTGGAAGAGCATCAAGAAGTTTTCCACAATCTCACTCTCTGTGTACTCTATGGAGTAGTTATTCGACTCAATTATTAAGTGATAGTATCGTGTGATGATGTCATCAAGAGATTCATGTTTAAATACTTAAATACTGAGAATTGAGTTTTCAGCAAATTTGTCTTGGAGTTACGAATCCCGACATTACCTTCATAGCGGTTCTCTAATGCTTCCTACAATTCTCTAGCAGACTTGTACTTTCTGAAATTGTGTAGAATGTCTTGAGGTAGTGCCATGCTATTGCAGCTAGTGCTTTATTCTTAGCCTCATACATTTTCTTCTCATCATCCTCCATATTATTATACTTCTTTAGTTGCTCACGACCTTCGAACTCAGTTATTGGTGGAATATATCCATCCTGAATACATACCCACATCTTTGCATCTTGATACTTCACATAATGCTCAAAAATGTCTTTCCATGAAACAAAATTAGTGCCTTTAAGTAACTTTGGAGCTTTAGTAGCTGAGTCAGCTTCAACTTCAACCTTTACCAGTTCAGTGATATTTATCGAAGTCATATTTAACCGAAACGAGATCTAAAATCAAACCAAAATGTATTCTGTGAACAATAGATGGCGAAGTTAGGATATCTTCGCCTGAGTTAACTTCGCTTCGGGCGAAGTTAGTAAATATAACTTAACTTCACTTTCTATTAACTTCACCAAACAACTTTGCTAGATTACAACTTCGCCGAGCTAACAACTTCGCCCAGATAACAACTTCGCTGAAAACCTAATGACGAGTGACGGAAACTTCACTAAAAGTGAAATATGATTTTGAGCACTGTTTTTCTGGTTTCGAATGGTTTAAGAGGTAGTATGGAGTGAGACCAAAGTAATATGGTGTAGGAATGGAATGAAAGAACGGTTTTTCAAGAGAGACGGTTTCGCAAAAAGTCAAGCGAAATCGTTTTAACACTCGTGTGATAATCCCGAACCACACAATCACGAGAAAATGCTCTGATATCAATTGTAGGTTCGCAGCCGGATCTACACAGGAGTATCTTGTAACACGAGGGTGTGGAATCCCCTACATATACGATACGAGTGTTTACACGAGAGATACGTAAATAACACGAAACACGTAAACACAAATGATTACTTGTTATATCGATGTAATGAACAAAAACACCAAACAAGTATAACCATTGCTTACAAACCAAAACTGCCAAGAAAATCTCCAAAGCAAACGGCGCAAGTTAGGTTAAATAATACGAAAACTTAGCCTAACACCCTACGCGAAGTTGTCCCTAACTTCGCCGTTCCACAAGTTAGCTAAACCCGATAATAAAACTAACACGTTCATCAAAACATAAGAACAATGTAACAATTACAAACACAATAGTCACGAGATAAATGAACTACTGACATCATGCACCAACAGCTTGGTATGATGAACTGTCAAATCACCTTCTTGCAAATGGTTTCCAAAGGGGAGCTATTGACAAGACCATCTTTTACAAAAAGAAAGGAAGATATTTGCTCTTATTACAAGTCTATGTGGATGACATTATTTTTGGGTCAACCAATGAACAGATGTGCATGGAGCTTGAAGAGGTAACAAAGTCCAAGTATAACATGAGTTCAATGGGAGAAATGAACTTCTTCCTTGGCTTACAAGTTCAGTAGAAAGATGATGGGATATTCATTTACCAGTCTAAGTATGTACAGGACATACTTAACAAATTCAAGTGTAATGATCTGAAGATAACTTCAACTCCTATGGATTCAAAAGAAAAGACGGTAGCTGATGAAAAGGGGGAGCCAGTGGATGAGCATGAGTACAGAGCAAAAATTGGATCACTGCTGTATCTAACTGCCTCAAGGCCTGATTTCATGTTTTCTGTATGTGTCTGTGCTAGATTCCAATCAAGTCCTAAGGTTTCTCACATGAATGCAGTCAAGAGGATCTTTAGATATTTGAAGGGAAGGCCCGATTTAGGAATTTGGTATCCAAAGAATCAGTAATTTGATCTAATTGCCTACACAAATATGGACTATGATGGCTGCAATATGAGCAGAGAGTCCACTTCAAGAGGGTGCCAAGTTTTGGGTGATAGATTGGTGTCATGGCAATGCAAGAAGCAGACAACAGTGTCAATCTCAACTGCAAAAGTTGAATAGATTGTTGCATCTGCCTGCTGTGCACAAGTCCCCTGAATTCAGAATCAAATGCTGGATTATGGTTATAAACTTGACAAAGATCAGATATGGCGGATGAAGATCAACCGACCTATCCCTTTGAGCATAGGAACAATATGTGCGCTCTGTTACAAGTCACTCCCGATAATGAAGAAGTGGCTTCGATAATAAGATGGTTGCAACGGTTGAATATCCGTTTTGCTCTAACGGAGAATCCAGTGATTTACAAGAATCACTCGCTTGACTTTTGGATGTCAGCGAGGCTTTTTGATGATGTGAATGGGAGAAGAATCGATGCCACATTTGCGAACCAGGAGATAAGGGTGAATGAAGTTGTGATACGGAGGTGCTTACAGTTGAATGATGATAACTCCAACCTGATTTATCTTACGACAGAACAACTACTCAAAGTGTTTGTTAAAACTATGGGTTATCAGGGTAATATACATGATGGGCAATTCTAGAAGGGAATGTTCCCCAATATATACAAATTTTTGATCCATCACATCATTCATGGATTTTCTCCAAGAAAGGGTTCATGGACTCTTATGAGTCGGGATCGAGCCAATGCCACTGTTGCCGTGTTATATAATCAACCATTCAATTTCTCCAAGATGATCTTTGAAGGAATGGTACAAAATATGAAAAAGACAAACAAGAAGAAATTTTTGGCTTATCCCAGATTCCTACAGATTATATTTAACCAAGAGCTGGAGGGAATACCTACTGTTGGAACAACTCATGTATTGCAGAACCCATATACCTTCAAAAGAATTGAAAATTTGGCTAGTACGAGCATATTCAATCCTGATGAAGTATATGAGTATTTACCATGGTTGATAGTTGATGACATTGAAATTCCTCACTTGCATGTGTTATTGTCTGAGGATGATGAGGAGAGTGAGGATGATAAAGGAGATGATAGGGATGATGATCCAGATGATAATGATGAGGATGATAATGATGATGCTGGTAATGTAGAAGGGGGTGATGCAAATTTTGATGATATTGTACAACCTCAGGGGGAGTCTCAAGTTATTCCAACACCACCAACCACACAATTTGGCACTCCACCATAAACACCACCCTACCCACCATCACCAATTGATCAAACTTATCAAACCCCACCACAAACACCACCTTTCTCTCCACCACCAAATGACCAAACCACCCAATCCCCACCCACTCATACACCCATCTTAACCCTAAGCCAAACTGAAAGCTTACACCAAACCCCACCTCAAACCACAACCCAAACCTCAAATCATATACCAGAACCATTTCACATGACACCACCACTACCCATCCCTTATTTCAAACCTCTATCAGAGAAATTTTGACTTAATTATTGGGGTTGTAAAGTTGAGGAATGAGAATGAGGTATTGAGAACAGAAAATGAAGAGCTAAAAACTCAGTTGGCCATTGCTCAATCAAGAATTCAAACCCTAGAGCTGGAGGTTGAGAAGACCTGAAAACATGGGGAGAATATTATTAAGCCAACTGATGCTGCTAGTACTGTCAATGAGGTAATGGAAGATGCAGGTTTTAAGTCAACTGACAATGATGGTTTGACTTGTATTCTTAATGAATATGATGAAAGTGATGATGAGGACAGTGGTCCAAGATTTATACTAGAAGATGAGTATGAGGCTGATGAGTCTGAAGGTGAAGAGCAGAACTATGATGTTAACAATGAGGTGTTGAATGTTGTGAATAGAAATGATGATGAGGTGAGAAGAGAGAAGGATACAGAGGATGGAGTTGAAAAGATGAACATTGATGACAATGTGGCTACCACTGATGTTGCCACTGACATGCAAACTGATTTGTTGACAGATGTGTTAACTGCAACTGAAGTACCGACTGATGTGATGCATGATGATGATGCTGCTACTAAGGATCTAGTATTCACAGAACCTGAAGCTGATCAAACAAGTTCCAAGAGGGTAGAGCATGATGAAGAGTTGGATCAGTTGGATAAAGACATTGATGATTTTCCCTCTAAAACTGAAAGTGATAAGAAAAGAAGACTTGATAAGGGGAAAGCCATTACTGAAGAGGAAGAGGTGGAAGAGCCTGTTGAGGCAAATACTGAGGAAGAGGAGGAAGAAGATGAAAACACTGTTGCTGCCAAGAGACTTGATAAAGTTGTACAAGAAACAAGGGAGTGGGAACACATTGCCCGAACCCTATCAAAAGAGGAATTGGCAGAGTAGGAAACACTTATTGAGCAAGCCAACATTTCCAAAGTTCTTAATGAAGAAGAGGTTGATGATCAAGTGGTGATAGAAACTTTGATCAATTTGAAGAAGGCTGAGGAAATTGACAATTCCCTAGCTATTGTTGTAAGTATGTTTGCGCAATAAACAAGCCAACCTCAAAAGGAACCAGAAAAGGAACCTGAGAGGCAAACTGAAGAAACATTTGAAGAGATGATGGCAAAAGCTTCAAAGATCCATGAGAATATAAACAGATTTGAGAAGTTTTATTTAAGAAATAGGAAAGCTTATGATCAGGCTGGAGGAGCTGAATCAGTAAAGAAGGGGAAATGGGATGATAAGAACCAATATTTTCTTGAGACCCCAAATGAGAAAGCAAGTCCATTAAGGCAAGTTCCTCTACAAACTTTGAGGCCTGATGAAGTAGTTCAAGGTGTCCCAAACATTCCAGCTACTGATATTTTAAATCCTAATGAAGCCAAAATTGATATAGTGAATGAATCAACAGAGGAGGAGGATGAATCTGATGATGATGATGATGAAAATGATCAAGGAAAAGTTGATGAAAATGTTGATGTTGTGTCCCCACAAGTAACAATGACAGATGATCAAAGGGCAAACATTCAGCAAAGTTTGATTGATGCTAAAAATAAAAATCCTTTGGTAATAAAGTTGATAATTCATGGATTTAGCTTTGAAGATCTAGTCTCTTTGAATGATGATGAGCTACAAAGAAAGTTGGATAAAGAGAGGGACATCGTTAAGAGACAGATGCAACAAAAGAACAGAGACAATCAAAAGTACAGAGACTATTTGAGACATCATGGTTTCTCTGAAAAGGACTTGATTCATTTCAAATTTGAGAAACTGAGAGTGGCATACAACACAACCAGAAAAGCTGTGGAAACGGAAGAAAAGGGAAGACTTGTGAAAGAATCAGCTTTGACTGACATGATTAATGAATTGAGAAAGAAATATGTTGGCAAGTGTTGATACTAACTGGATAAGGGGATGGCACCAGAGATGGTAAATAGCTTATCAAAAGATGTTGTTGAGTTACACTATAACAAGTTGCAAAAGAAAGACAAATTGAAAAGAGTGCAACCTGAACCAACTGCTGTACAATCAAGGGAATCCCATACTGAACAGGAACCACCTCTCAAGAAAAGAAGGATCATTACATTGAGAGAAAAACAAAGGGCTGAAACTCAAGGAACCTCAATCCTAGTGGAAGTCAAAGATGAACCAGTGGATGAACCCATATATCCATGGGAAAATGATGAGATGATACAAATTTTAAGGAATATCATGGTGAATCAAAAGGGAATGAATGAGAAAGTATTTGACAACTTGGGTAGGGGACAACTCAAAGAACTTTCCTTTATACAAAAGGCTTAATGGGAAAGAGTGCTGCTGGAAGGTGTAAACACAAGGAGTTTTATTGGAGGTAGGTTTGTACTTGCTGGACAACAACATGATGAAAGAATTATGGAGATGATAGTAAGGTTGTTCAGAGAGGGTAATGAAAATCTGACTGAGTTAATTAGTTTGCCTGCTGAGAGGATTGTAACAATGTATAGAAAAACTTTTGGAGTCAAAGGGCCTACAAAACCAATGAAGTCAATACCAACCAGGCCCTTTGCTTCAAGAATGCATGCCTCAACAAGCAGAGGAGATTCAAGCAGAGCTAGAACACAAACAGAAACAAGACCACAATCTAATGTGGATCTACCCATGACTCTGTACTATAACTTAGTCTCTCAATCATTGAAAGTAATTATGCAGAGTAGACAGCTGAGGGACATTATATTCAGAGATGATTTTGCTGATTTTACAAGGGAGCAATTGGAGAAAATGGTAGTCATGTCCCCGATTGTTGGTAGATCGTTAACAAATTAAGTCATAACTCACACAATAATGTGTTGACAAGAGAGTTAATGACATGTTGCTATATTTAGAAAGAAAACCGTTTGATAAAGGCGGAATCAATAACAAACGATTTAGTTGCTGAATAATTAATCAAAGATAACTAACACACAAGATTCACTCAAAAGATTTCCATCTATATAATATTAATCATACAAATGATAATCTATCTAGGGTTTCTTGATGGGATAGTTTAGTCCGTACGATTCTAAGAATGGCTGCCACTTAACAAATAATCTTTCTAATTCCGTATCCAGCCGCTGTCAAGGAGGCGTGCCCTAAATATTCCTTTTATAGGCCTGACACCTCCGTTGCAGCTGTCATTCCTTCCAGAAACCCTAAATATATTGTGCATAATCAAATTACGTATTCAACATAATCCAAAGTGTAAAACAAGTCTTCCGGGTAGGCTTTGTAGAAGTAAAGTTCTCCGAGTAGACTTTGTGCTCTGCCTACCTTGTTAGACTTGGTAACCTTGAAGTGTGCCCGGGAATAGTTTTCCGGGTATGTTTTACTTGGAGTATTTTCCAAAGGAAAATACTCACCAAGCAGACTTCAATCTTCTTGATTATATCAAACTTTGCCCGACATAATCCAACGAGCAACCTTGTTCTTTAATGGTCCCATCAACTCCTTGCTAGGAATTAGCTTATTAGCAAAGTGTGCTTGGGATCATTGTACCCTGCTTGAGTTGATCCCTACCCGATGTTACTTGAGATATTTCATTACACATCAAGCATACTCGGACCACTGTATTATTAAAGAATACCTTGCCCGATCTTCCAATCACCTGGCTTCATGAGCTTGTTAGCCAAGAGCTTACTCTAAAGTAAACCTTACTCGGCTTTTGAAGAACAAACCTGCTTGATATAGTGAACCTTGCCCGGGTATACACTAAAGAGTGAACCCTGCCCGGATATCCACTAAAGAAGACTTCTTGAAGATAACCTTGCCCGATAGGCAAAATATCATGCCCGGCTAAGTAAAACCTTGCTCGGATGTCTCAGGTGTGCCTGGTTCCATACTTAGTGATATCTGAGGAGGTTGAGAAGATTCCAATCTTCCATATCATCAGTTTTGGGTCAAATCTTGACTCAACAATCTCCCCCTAGATTGGAACACCTCAGCTGTCCCATAACACTTCTTCAGTTACTTACACATGATTAAAAATACACATCACATCAAAGTCAAATTACTTATTCAAAAACTAAACAAATTACATAATCAAAGTCTGTCCGAAGACATTACAAAATAAAGCCTATTCTAAAGATCATAGTCTTCTTCTTGCATTGTAGTAGGCTTTCCTTCGATTTGCAATGACACTTCCTGCCCTTTGTCTAAAAATATAAAGGACTTGGTGATGAGTATGACTTCAGGAATGACCATGTCCCTTATATCCATCAGATTTTCATTGTGCAAATAAGTCAAGTCTTCATCTCTTCTGATTATCCCCAATATTCGCCCATCAGAGTTTCTTAGCACATAATGGCCATCATTTTTTTTATATTCAGTCTCAGTTATGATGCCATTCTTCTGAACTGTGTAATTGGGACGTGTCATTCTTCTTTCTGAGCTTATGCATGTATTCATGTTTGACAAAGGGTTCCTATCTCTGACATTCATCTTGTAGTACAGTTCAGCACTGTCCATCTTTTTCAACTTAGCCATCCTTCATGCTTTGTGAAGTTGAATCGTTCTCCAACTTCTCTTTTCTTTTAGGAATAGGAATCCTTGTCAGCTTCATCCTTTAAAAACTTAGAGAGATCATTATGCTGTCTTCCAGCCATCTTATTTCTGTCTCGGTAATCATATAAATTAAGTGTGGCCATTCTTTCCAGTTGTTCTTGAGTGTATTCAGCAAAATCACTTCTCACAACTATGTCTCTCAGCTGTCTGCTTTCCATAATCACTTTCAGAGATTGAGAGACAGAATCATAGTAGATATCTCTTGGAAGATCCACATTGGATTGTGGTCTTGCTATTCTTTGGGATCTAGCTCTACTCGATTCACCTCTACTTGATGAGGCATGCATTCTTGAAGCAGAGGGCCTAGTTGGGATAGACTTCTTCGGTTTGCTAGGCCCTAAGTTGGATGTTTTGATGTAAATCGACTCTACCATTCGCAGGAGGGAGGTTGACAAGATCAGCAAGATTTTGTCCTGCTTCTTCACTGAGAATAATCATCATTTTCTCTATCCCAGGATTGTTTGACAATCATGCAGGCACAAACCTTCCATCAACAAAGCTCCTGGGGTTCTCAACCTCCCTCAGAACTTTTTCCCATTCAGCCTTTTGTATGTAGAAAAGTTCTTTCGAGTGCTCCTTTCTAAGGCATCAAAAGTGGCTTCATCCATTCCCCTCTAGTTTATCATTATGCCCCTCAATATCTTAATCATTTCTTCATTTTCCCGAGGATTTATAGGTTCATCTTCTGGTTCAGGATTTAAATCTCTGGGAATGGTGTTTCAACAACCGGTGCTTCCTTTGATTTTTCTTTTTCACTTGAACCTTTTGTTTCTCCCTTAAAGACATTATCTTTCTTTTCTCTCAGTAGATTCTTGTTCAGCGTGAGTTTTTCCTGATTGTTCAGCAGATGGTTAAGGTTGTGTCCTTTTGAGTTTTTCTTTTCTTTTCATATTGTTGAAAATTGTATCAACTGTGGCTTTGTCTAAACCTTCAACCATTCCAGGTTTCATCCCTTTCTCCAGCACGTAGCCACATTTTCCTCCAAATTTTCCTTTTAAAGTTTCAAGCTTTTTAACCTCTTTATTCTCTTTAACAAATATTTCTTTTACCTCTTCCCTTTTGCTTTCATATGCCTCTTTCAACTTATCAATCTTGAAATGAGATAAATCTTTGTTAGAATACCCATGAGTTCTCAAATAATCTCTGTATTTCTGGGCATCCCTGTTCTTTTGTTGTATCAAATTTTCAATTGTGTCTCTCTCTTTGTTCAATTTTACTCTAGTTCATCATTATTCAAATTAGCTAAGCTCTCAAAGCTTATTCCATAACTTCTCAATTTCATAATCAAAGGATTTTTCCTTTTAGCATCCAATAGACTTTGCTCAAAGTTTGCCCTCTATTCATCAGTCACTGTAACTTGTGGGGACATAACATCAGCAGTCTCAGTATCCTTTCCCTGATCATCATCATTGTCGTCATCAGTTTCGTCAGAGTCATCCTTCTCCTTAGTTGTTTCATTAACAACATCTATTTTTTGTTCATCTAGAGTTGGCTCTTCAGGGATTGGTACATTTGGCACTCCTTGCACATATTCATCAGGCTGTAAAGTTTGCAAAGGTATTGCCCTTATTGGACTTGCCTCATCATCAGAGTCTTTACAAAGTAGTTGTTCTTATCATCCCATTTCCCCCTTTTGGTTTTCTAGTCATCTTTCATACCTTGATTAGTGACTTTTATTTTTCTTGAATAAGTCTTTGCAAATCTACCCACATTCTCATGTATCTTTGAGGCTTTAGACAACATCTCTTTAATTGATTCTTCATTTTGTTTTTCGGGTTCCTTTTCAAGTTCCTACTGAGACTGCTTGTAGATTGAGCAAACATACTTACTACCAGGGCTAGGGAGTTATCAGCTTCCTCAACCCTTTTCAGCTTAATCAATGCTTCAATAACATCTTGATCATCAGCATCTTCTTCATTAATCATTTTGGCAACATTGGCTTGACTGATCAAGGCTTCCTGCTCTGCTAACTCTCAGGATTTAAGGTTTGGGCTAGAATTTTCCTATCCCTTATTTCTCTTATTACATTCTCAAACTTTCTACTTGCAGCAGCAGAAACCTCTTCATCTTCTTTGAAGAAAATTTCTTTTCTCAGGATTTGCCTCAACAGGCTCTTCTTTACAAACTTTTGCTTTACATTTCTCCAATCTCCTCCTCACATCTTCTTGATCCTCAGACTGTTTATAATCATCTATTTCTTTTTCAAGTGCTTCCAGTTCTGGGTCATGCTCTACTCTCTTGGAACTTGATTGTTGATCATTTTCTGGTTAAGTGTGTGTAAGTTCCTCAATAGCAGCATTTTCATCAATAATTTCCTCAGTCAGTTCTTCATTTACAACATCAGTCAATTCTTCAGTGTCTTCATCATTTAACTTTTCAATTTCATCCCCGGTTTCCTCTTCATCTCTCTCCACATCCTCCTCTCTCTCCATACAACATACATTACTTTATCATTCACATCATAATTTTCTTCTTCAACATCAAACTTATCACCTTCATACTCTTCATCCTCCATTCTTCTCTCTTCACTTTCCTCATCATCATCATATGCATTTAAATACTTGTTAACCCATCAATATTCACTCCTGCATCCTCCATCACTACATCCTCATCAACATTAGTTAGCTCATTAATATTCTCCCCTGTTTTGGGGCAGCTCAGGCCTTCTCAACCTCCTGCTCCAGGGATTGAATTTTCATCATAGCCCAGGCCAACTTGTCCAATAGCAACACATTCTCCTTTGTCACCTCCTCATTTCTCTCCCTTAGCTTAGCATATTCCATCATTTGATCATGGTTCTTTGAAATAAAAGGTTTCCAGCAGGAGGGGTTATTGGTGGTGAGGTAGAGAAAGGGTTAGGTTCAGATTGGTTTTGGCTAGTGGTTTGAGTGATTATTGGGTTAATTGTTAATGTGGGTGGTGTAGATGTTTCAGGTGGGGTTGAGGTTTGAGGTGTGGTTTGAAATATGGTTTGGGTATGGATAGGTGTAGGATGGGTTGTTGAGTTGTTTAGGGTGGTGATTGGGTATGAGTTGGGCTAGGAATGGAAGTATATGTGTGTATTTGGCTGTTTGTTGGTGGTTGGGATGTTTGTGTTGATGTTTCAGTTTGGCTTTGGGTTAAGGTTTGGGTTGGGGATTGTGTGGTTTGGTTATGTGGTTGTGGTGACATATTTGGTGATGTTGTAGGTGGGAAAATGGGTAGTGGTGATTGTGGTGGTGCTGGTATAGGTTGGTTCTCCCCCTGATCAAGTACATCAACAATAATGGCTCCTCCATCTCCTCCGTCATCTCCATCATCATCTGAGTTTTCATCATCCTCATCATCTTCTCCTTCTCCTCCATCAACCTCATCCTTCTCTGAGCTAGCTCAGGTACTGGCATAATATCCAAGTCATGGTTAAACAACCATGGCAAAATCACAAACGGAATGTTTGGATTAAATATGTTGCCACATCCCGTATTTTTAATTCGTTTAAATGTGTTGGGATTCTGCAGAGTATGAGTAGTGCCTATGGTGGGTAAATCACGAAACTCCCTATTGAAAATTATCTGCAGAAACCTGGGATATTGCAGAAATTTGTCCTCCTCATCCTTTTTCAGATTTCCTACCATTCCTTCGAAAATCATCTTTGAAAGTTGAATGGTAGATAATAAATGATAGCAACAGTTGCATTTGCTAAGTCACGACTCATCAGAGTCCATGATCCCTTCCTTGGAGCAAATTCTTGAATCACATGATGGACCAGAAATCTGTATATCATAGGGAACCTTCCCTTTTGAAATTGCCCATCGTGTACTGTCCCCTGGTATCCCATAGTCTGTTCAAAAATCCTCAGCAGGTGACCAGTTGTAACGATTCCGGCAAATTCAGGTATACCCTAGCCGGAATATACTATTTACGTGTTATTTAATATTGATTATATGAGTTATAACACATTGATACGAATATATATGGTTCACAGTATGAATCATACTCAATTATATAGTGAATCGTATTGGGATTACAATTAATCATTGATCGGTTATTGAAACCCGAACGAATCGGGAATTACATTATAGACGATGTATATAATGTTTAGTGATATTTACGAAGTATTAATGCTTCGGGATAGGTGAATTATAGCACAGAAAAAGGATTTCGATTTAACGGTACGTCGGTACGCTAAACGAAACCTTTAACACCAAACCAAGCAAGAGACGATCAATCAAGCCGAAAAAGATGCGTAATTATTAATAATATGATGTTTTAATGTCATGGGTTAAGTTTTTAAAGTTTTTAAATCAGTTGTATATAAATTTTATTTTAACCCGAAAAACAACCATTTTAGGCTCGTTTCAAGCCGAATTACGAGTTTAAACGAGAAACGAACTGAACCAGATTATCCACAACATTATCCGGATTGTGTAATCCGAATATGTGGCTTAGAATGGATTTGTGGGACCCACCCCCACCCATTACAAGGACCGATCGGCCCTAACCATTACCATATCACTTCATTTTTTTTTTTCATTATCAAAAACTCTCTCAACTCTTTTCCTACATTCAAGTGTTCTTCAAGATCCTCATTTTCAACCAAGAACACAAGGTATAACATATGTTTTGAAGCTTGAATCTTGTTTTCTAACTTCATGATCTTGAGAAAAGGAGGTTTCAAATGTAAAAATGGGTGAAAACCCGAGTTGAAACCGATTCTCGCATGATCAAGTGATGTATACAAGTTATACAAAGGATCTTGATCCAAGTGATGAGTTAAAAGAGTTTATAACGAATTTTTACGGTTAAAATCTTGTTAAAATGAGTTTCCAAGTGAAAGATGGGTGAAAATCCGAGATGAA
The DNA here is from genome assembly GCF_021521415.1 of Bidens hawaiensis. Classification (NCBI taxonomy): domain Eukaryota; kingdom Viridiplantae; phylum Streptophyta; class Magnoliopsida; order Asterales; family Asteraceae; genus Bidens; species Bidens hawaiensis. The sequence continues at coordinate 282,401 of NW_027494839.1, forward strand.
ACCGACTCTTGTATGATCAAGAGATGTATACAAGTTATACAAGGGATCTTGGTCCAAGAAATGAGTAAAAAGAGTCGGGAATGGATTTCTACGGTTTAAAACCTTTGTTTTTACTTAAAAACCGACAATTTGAAAGAAATGGTTTGATTGTTGGTATAGTTTGCTTGGTGTGGTGTTGATGTGCTTGTAAGTGTTGTATCTAGCGGCTAGCAAAGGCTAGAAACCGAGATCTTTGCGATCTAAAGCTAGAAAACACAAAATAGTTCGGTTTTCGTGTGTTATGAAAAAATGGACAGATTTACGTGTGCTTAGAGTCGGGTCACGAAATTTCACAGAGATGATCTACACATGAGAATATGAGATCTGTGAATTTTTGGTAATTTTTGGATAAAAGATGAATATTTGGTGAATTTAATGCTCGGTTTTGGCCAAAAATAGTGAAAAATAGCAAAACATGATGAAAAATTCCGGAAAAGTTAAGATAAGCTTTTTATAACATATAAAAGTCACCCACAAAATTTGAGCTCAGTTGGAAAAGTCTAAGTAGGCTTTTCGGTGAAACGAGTTCTAGGGCTTTCTAGCTCGGTTTTGGGTGAAAATGGCTTGAAAAATAAGTTTTAAATTCTGGAAAAATTCCAGGGAGTTATGAGGATGATAAAGATCATCCCAGAAAAATTTGGGATTTTTCTAAAGTGTTTTGGTATTTTTGATATATTTAGTGTTTTAACAAGATTTAAAAATAGATAAATAAATGTAAATGTAGGAAAATAAATCTGGGAAAATTCCAAAACGTTATGAGGATGATAAAGATCATCCCAGAAAAACTTGGGATTTTTCTAAAGTGTTTTGATATTTTTGATATATTTAGTGTTTT